>NC_057798.1:348487654-348515405 GCF_018294505.1 Triticum aestivum
GGCAAGCGCATGGCGAACCTTGTCCAACCCTTCCTTATTGATCACCGCCGACTGCTCGAGGGCTGGCTGTCGGATATCGGGTTCCGGCAAAACCCTTAAGGTTCGAACTCTGGGATGCGCACGAAGATCTCTCCCTACCAAAACACACCCTCAGCCTCGCCGCAATCCCTAAGCTAGATCGATGAACAACACAAGAGGCACGAGGTTTATACTGGTTCGGTCCATCGTTGTGGTGTAATACCCTAATCTAGTGTGTGGTGTGGTGGATTGCCTCTTGGGCTGATAATGAACAATACAATGGAAGAACAGCCTCGCGAGGAGACGTGTTCTTGGGCTGGTGTGGCATGAAGATGAACTTAACTTGTCCTTCTACTGTGGTGGCTAGCTCTATTTATAGATGCCCTGGTCCTCTTCCCAAATATTGAGCGGGAAGGGATACAACAACAACCATTTTGAAAGGGGACAACCAATACAAGCTATCCTGACTAAAGGTGGTCTTATCCTGGCAAAGGCACTGGTGGTGACGCCATCTTGGGCTCCATGGTGACCTCCATCCTGCCGGCCTGCTGGTCTTGGTACTATTGCACTGATAAGGAAACCTTTGCCTGATGCCTCGGTACTCCGCGCATGTGCTTGCCCCCTTTGCACCAAAGAGGAAACAAGGACACTGCATGGGCTGGCGCCCGCCTGGTCTTGATCATCATGGCTTGCCTCATGGGCACCTCGTGAGGTACCCCTTGCCTTGATCTCTCTACCTCCTCACGAGCCTGCCTCATGAGGCCGCCCCTGAGGGGGGCTCCCGTCGTCCGCCCAGCGAGGCTTGGCCCCTCGCGAGGGTCTTGAGTGTTGGTTGATGAAGACGGGCCGTACTGGGCCATTGATAGAGCCACGTTGCATTTCTATCCCACAAGGATCTGCCAAGGACCCCTCCTCGCTAGCGTGAGCTCTGGCGAAGTGCCGCCGTCGCTCTGCTTATTTCCCCCTCCCTCTCTCCTGACTAGCAGGGCCCATTGTCAGCCTCTCCACTCACGCCCGAAGCGGTACGAGTGGAGGCGTATTCTGTGAATACACCGTCGACGTCACCCCCCTGGTTTTCTGTTTAATTCAATTTAAATAATGTACATACTGTTCAGTCGCACATTATGTGACGCTTGGCCTCGCAACTGGATGTAATATCAGACCTATGTTTCCGCTAGGATTAATAAAGTGGTTGTTTCCTTTACCATGTTGTTATGTGTAGCCAGAAGACATGATATCTGGGCTGGCAATGCAAGGTAAACCGGTTGCTCTAAGATGGGGTGCCACAACGCTTGGTATCAGAGTCGCACTGACTTTAGGGCACCCTAGATCGTTAATGCGTTAGATGAATCGTAGATAGTTTCGGCTGAGTGCTGGTAGTCATAGAAATTGATTGTTGCATTGCGTGCATTTTATTTGTTGTTAATACTAACCGTCTGATTGTTGTGAGTGTAGATTGCTCCAGTTCTGATCATGTACCATCCTGAGCCAGCTCCATACACATCACCGCACCTTCTTCAGAACGTGTGGTGACGACTCTACCCAGAGGGCGGTGATCCAGTGTATCAGGTGTATCGGGAGCATCTGGCCGGTTTGCTGTATGATTACTATGCGAATGTTACTCTACACCATAGTTCCCCTTCCGGTGCTTACACCCGTTCCTCTAAGGGTGGTTTCGCTTCTACACCATCTTAGGCTGTCCGGTTTGCTGTGATCGAGGCTGTTGTAGACTTGCGCTACAACGAGGTTCGCATGCACACCCACCCAGGTTTCTATTACTACCCGTCTCTGCATGAGAACGGGCATATTCACTTCCGTCTTATTGATCCGGCGTGCGATCGTCCTTCTAGCCACCTTTCCCGCTATATCACTGCCAGTTATCTCTTGATCTATGAGTTAGCTTATAACATCCCAAATTTTCAATTTGGAATGTTATATATTAGATCATCATTGCATATCATATTTTATTTGCATTTTGGCTTGATCCTAGAAATTCTAAGCAACTCAAGGACCCGCGGAGAGAGTTGGGGATTTCGTTATTTTCATATTTGAGTTTTTCTCAAATTTTGAAAAGAGGATCAAATGGTTTTGATTATTTTTCTTCCTAATATTTCAAAAATAAAAATATATGAGAGGGGATAAAATGACTTCTCCAAAATAAATGAAATATTAGAGGAAAAATGTTGAAATCATTTTATTTATTTTATTTGGTTTTATTGCAGTTTTATTTTGAATTAGAAAAATTGCACGTTTTCAAAATTGCATTTTAGGGCCAAGAAAATGTTCATCTCAGTCTAAATATTTTATTTAGACGGTGAAAATTTGTTTTGGCATTTTTAGATTTTTATTTTATTTTCTTGGATTTATTTAAGTTTCGGCAGAATTATTTAAAAAAATTCCGTTCAGACCGACCGGGCCGAAGGCCCAGCCGGCCCAGCCACCTCGCCGCACCGCTCGCGCCCAGCCGTGGCCGAGCCAGACTCTGGCTAGGAGTCCGGGAGCCGCCCGCCGCCATCCTGGCCCCCTCCCAAGGCCGAGCCGCCCCCTCCACCCCACCCCGCCCCGCAGCCACAGCCGCACAGCAGAAGCAGCCGCCGCCTGCCGCTGCCCGCTCGCGCGCCGCTATCCGCCGACGCCACCTAGCCCCACCGGAGCCCCGTGCCTCGCCGGATTTCGACGAGGTAGCAGCCGCCGCCGCTGCCGGTTTTCTTTAAAAAACCAATCCGGTTTTTTTAGAAACCCTAGTTCGTTTTTTAGAATAGATCGGTTTAATTTTTTCGGTTTAGTTATTTAGCGAACGCCCGTTCGTTCGTTCGTGTTAATGAATGAGTTTCACCATTTAGCCGCAGACAGCGTCCGTTCATTAGACTGTTTGTCAGTTTTTCTTTTTCCAGGGTTTTCCGCGATTATTTTTGATCGCGATTTCTGCCCTCATTTTCGTTTTAGTTTATCTTTTAGCTCGTTTATCGGAATCAGGCGATTCAAGCGCCTAGAGTTTCATATCGAAGCCCTCTTTCTGTTAACCAACTCAAACAAGTTTTTGCTACTGTAAAATTTGACTTAAGTCTAGTTTAGTAAACGAAGCTTGTTTCTTTCGCCGTTTGAGTTTCGTTGTTTCGTTGGATTTGATTCTTTTTGCAAACCGGAGTTCTTAAGTTGAACTTTATGGTTAGATCTTTTATTTGAGTTTTACCCGTGCTCCTAGTTGAGTGCTTATTGTTGCTTGTTTGATTGTGATAGAGTACCCGGAGTGCGAAGCGTGCTACTACGAGTCTCTAGGTTTCACGGATCATCAGCAAGGCATGTAATACTTTGATCATACCTCTTTACTACCCAGTTTTATTGCATTAGATCAATCCTCAAACAATTGCATGGTTAGGATCTGATTAATATGTGGGTTTTGGGGGAGTAGATGAGGTAGTACCTACTGTCCTGTTTATTATCAAACCTTTGGGAGTTACTTCTACATTTGCTTATATTGCTATACTATGCTTGTAGACGTGGATTGGGTGAGTGTATCCATGACAGATGTGAGTATGGTTAATTAATGATTAACTTAAGTTGGCTACTTTAATACACATCTAGGTGGATTGAGGCACCTGGGGAACCCAGTGTTGCCTGTATTTTTTGGAAATCCCGGGGTACCATGTGATTCTCCTATGGACCGCCACCCAGGCTCAAAGAGATCATAAGATTATTCATGCTAGAAACTTCCGTGTGCAGCCACAAGCTATTATGTGCTCTAGCATAGTTGATTAAGTCATGTGAACTCTTACAGTGGTAGACTAGCAGAATGATAACCCACAAGTATAGGGGATCGCAACAGTTTTCGAGGGTAGAGTATTCAACCCAAATTTATTGATTCGACACAAGGGGAGCCAAAGAATATTCTCAAGTATTAGCAGCTGAGTTGTCAATGCAACCACACCTGGAAACTTAGTATCTGCAGCAAAGTGTTTAGTAGCAAAGTAATATGATAGTGGTGGTAACGGTAACAAAAGTAAAGATAGCAAAATTAATGTTTTTGGTATTTTGTAGTGATTGTAACAGTAGCAACGGAAAAGTAAATAAGCGAGAACCAGTATATGGAAAACTCGTAGGCACCGGATTAGTGATGGATAATTATACCGGATGCGGTTCGTCATGTAACAATCATAACATAGGGTGACACAGAACTAGCTCCAATTCATCAATGTAATGTAGGCATGTATTCCGTATATAGTCATACGTGCTTATGGAAAAGAACTTGCATGGCATCTTTTGTCCTACCCTCCCGTGGAAGCGGGTCCTATTGGAAACTAAGGGATATTAAGGCTTCCTTTTAATAGAGAACCGGAACAAAGCATTAGCACATAGTGAATACATGAACTCCTCAAACTATGGTCATCACCGGGAGTGGTCCCGATTATTGTCACTTCGGGGTTGCCGGATCATAACACATAGTAGGTGACTATAGACTTGCAAGATAGGATCAAGAACTCACATACATTCATGAAAACATAATAGGTTCATATCTGAAATCATGGCACTCGGGCCCTAGTGACAAGCAATAAGCATAGCAAAGTCATAGCAACATCAATCTCAGAACATAGTGGATACTAGGGATCAAACCCTAACAAAACTAACTCGATTACATGATAAATCTCATCCAACCCATCACCGTCCAGCAAGCCTACGATGGAATTACTCACGCACGGCGGTGAGCATCATGAAATTGTTGATGGAGGATGGTTGATGATGACGACGGCGACGAATCCCCCTCTCCGGAGCCCCGAACGGACTCCAGATCAGCCCTCCCGAGAGAGATTAGGGCTTGGCGGCGGCTCCGTATCATAAAACACGATGATTTCTTCTCTCTGATTTTTTTCTCCCCGAAAGCCAACATATGGAGTTGGAGTTGGCATCGAAGGGCCACCAGGGGGCCCACGAGGTAGGGGGCGCATGCTAGGGGGGGGGCATCCCCCACCCTCGTGGACAGGGTGTGGGCCCCCTGGTCTTCATCTTTGGCGAGGATTTTTTATTGTTTTTTCTGAGATGTTCCATGGAGTTTCAGATCATTCCGAGAACTTTTATTTTCTGCACAAAAAACAACATCATGGAAATTCTGCTGAAAACAGCGTCAATCCGGGTTAGTTCCATTCAAATCATAAAACTTAGAATCCAAAACAAGGGCAAAAGTGTTTGCAAAAGTAGATACGATGGAGACGTATCAACCCCCCCAAGCTTAAACCCTTGCTTGTCCTCAAGCAATTCAGTTGACAAACTGAAAGAGAAAAAGAAAAACTTTTACAAACTTTGTTTGCTCTTGTTGTTGTAAACATGAAAAGCCAACATTCAAGTTTCAGCAAATATTATGAACTAACCATACTAACAATAACACATAGGTCTCACAATTACTCATATCAATAGCATAATCAGCTAGCGAGCTATAATAACAAAACTCGGATGACAACACTTTCTCAAAATAATCATAACATGATATAACAAAATGGTATCTCGCTAGCCCTTTCTGAGACCGCAAAACATAAATGTAGAGCACCTTTAAAGATCAAGGACTGACTAAACATTGTAATTCATGGTAAAAGAGATCCAGTCAAGTCATACCCAATATAAACCAATTAGAATGAATGCAAACGACAGTGTGCTCTCCAGCGGGTGCTTTTAGTAAGAAGGATGATGACTCAACATAAAAGTAAATGGATAGGCCCTTCGTAGAGGGAAGCATGGATTTGTAGAGGTGCCAGAGCTCAATTTTGAAAATAGAGATAATTATATTTTGAGCGGCATACTTTCATTGTCAACATAGCAACTAAGAGACGACGATATCTTCCATGTTAAACAAATTATAGGCGGTTCCCAAATAGAATGGTAAAATTTATACCCCCCCTCCTCCACAAGCATCAATCCATGGCTTGCTCAAAACAACGAGTGCCTCCAACATTCAACGGGTCCCAGGGGGAGTATTGTTTGCAATTATTTTGATTTAGTTTGCATAAAGCATCGGACTGGGCATACCGGCGACCAGCCATTTTCTCGTGAATGAGGAGCGGAGTCCACTCCTCTTGAGAATAACCCGCCTAACACGGAAGATAAGGGGAGCCCTAGTTGACATATGAGCTATTCGACATGCAAAACAGAATGTTTATTTGAAGGTTTAGAGTTTGGCACATACAAATTTACTTGGAACGATAGGTAAATACAGCATATAGGTAGGTATAGTGGACTCATATGGAACAACTTTGGGGTTTAAGGAGTTTGGATGCACAAGCAGTATTCCCGCTTAGTACAGGTGAAGGCTAGCAAAAGACTGGGAAGCGACCAACTGAGAGAGCGACAACAGTCGTAAACATGCATTAAAATTAATTTACACCGAATAGAAGCATGAGTAGGACATAATCTACCATGAACATAAATATCATGAAGGCTATGTTGATTTGATTCAACTACATGCGTGAACATGTGCCAAGTCTAGTCACTCAATTAATTTAAAGGAGGATACCATCCCATCATACCACATCATAATCATTCTAATAGCATGTTGGCACGCAAGGTAAACCATTATAACTCATAGCTAATCAAGCATGGCACAAGCAACTATAATCTATAAATGTCATTGCAAATATGTTTACTTCATAATAACTGACTCAGGAACGATGAATCATCATATTTACAAAAACAAGAGAGGTCGAGTTCATACCAGCTTTTCTTATCCCAATAAGTCCATCATATATCATCATTATTGCCTTTCACTTGCACGACCGAACGATGTGTATAATAATAAGAGTGTACGTGCATTGGACTAAGCTGGAATCTACAAGCATTCAACTCAAGAGAGAAGACAAGTAATATGGGCTCTAAGTTAAATAAACAATCCTGCATATAAGAGCCACTAAGAATTTTCAATATGGTCTTCTCGACCCCCAAAAGAAAGAAAATAAAATAAAACTATTTATACGGGAAAGCTCCTAACAAGCAAAAGAAGAACGGGAAATATTTTTGGGTTTTATTTTTTTAATTACTACAACAAAGAAATAAACTACTACTAACAATTTTTTTGGTTGTTCTTAAGGTTTATTAAACTCACAAGAAGAAAGCAAGAAAAAAGAAAATAAACTAGCATGGATATTATAGTGAAAGAGTATGAGCACCGACATCTAGCAATGAGTGGGTGTGAACATGAATGTAATGTCGGTGGGAAATACGTACTCCCCCAAGCTTAGGCTTTTGGCCTAAGTTGGTCTATTGCCAGGGATAGCCTGGCGGATACCCGCAGGTGAAGCTGGGGTCATACTGCGATGCAGCGGCTATCGCCGCCTGAGCTGTAGCGTGGCGTCGAGCAGCCTCCGCTCTCCTCTCGTACTCATCTACCTCCTCTCTGGTAATAATGTATCTTCCTTTTGTCTGAGAATCAAAGAAGGCAGGAGCAGGAAGGGTAGTACGGACAATATGTCGTTTGTTAAAGATTAATCGATACTGGAGAGGTAGTTCAGTCCTCTCAACAAACTGGTGGGAAACCATAGAATCAAAATCTAAATAAGTAGGGGGTAACTCCATTTCACCCTCACGAATGTCTATCTCAAGAAAATTAGCTAAACGGGTTGCATAAATTCCTCCAAAGAAATCTCTGTTATCTATTATGATGCAACCTATGAGCTACAATGGCTCCCATATGATGAGATTGGTCTCCTAAAACAGCACTTCTGAGAATACTAAGATCAGGTGCACACATGTGACATGCTTCATCCTTAGCATTTATGCATCTACCTATGAAGAGAGCAAAATAATGTATAGCAGGAAAGTGAACGCTCCCTATAGTGGCTTGTGTTATATCTCTTGATTCCCCCACAGTTATTCTAGCAAGAAAGTCTCTATATTCAGATTTAGGGGGTTCCCTGACACTACCCCAAGATGAAAGTTTGCAAGCAAAAGTGAAATCCTCTAAGTCCATGGTATAAGATTTGTCATAAAGGTCAAACATGACTGAAGGGGAATTACGCGAAGATGAAACTCAAACCTCCTCACAAATGAATTTGTGAGATCATGATACTGGGGGCATTTGTCAGCTTCAAAGTCCTCAAGACCGGCGTTACACAAATATGCGCTGAGTTCTTCTTTGATTCCCGCTTGATTCATAAAATTTTCCGAAGGCCATTCACAGGGCCTCACAGGAGCGTCTCTTGGTGGTTCCTCGTGAGCATGACGCATTGCAAGCCTGGGACCTTGCTTCCTTGAAGAACCACCTTGGAACATCTTCCTAAACATATTGTTTCCTCTGAAAAAATTCTGAAATTTTTAGTAACTTCAAATAAAAGTGAACCAACTTCAATAAAATTGATAGCAACAACTCCCACAAGTGCCTAGGGCCTATATCAAGCATTAGAACTACTTGGAACCATAAAAAATTGGCATGCAAGCTCAAGAACATGGTCACCTATGCAGCACAAATTTGCAACGAATAAAGCACTAGAACAAAAACTAATTGGACCAATGGAGGAGTCACATACCAAGGAACAATCTCCCCAAGCAGTTTTGAGAGAGGTGCTTTGAGCAAGGAGATCGAAAATCACAGCAACAGGGGCTGGAACTCGTGCTTGAGTTGGTTTTTTGTGTTTGTGTGAGGCAGAGGAAGAAGATGGGTGCAGGGATAAGTGGAGAAGGGCCACCGTGGGCCCACGAGGCAGGGGGCGCGCCCAGGGGGGTAGGGCGAGCCCTCCACCCTCGTGGCCAGGTGGCAGCTCCCCCCGTGGTAACTTTGGCAAAGTAAATCCTCAAATATTCCCGAAAAAATATATTAAATTGGCATGGCATTCTGAGGACTTTTATTTTTGGGATATTTTTATATTGCACGGATAAGTCAGGGAACAGACAGAAAAAATACTATTCTACTTTATTTCTACTAAATAACAGAGAATATAAAGAGGGTACAGAAGGTTGTGCTTCTAGTTTCATCCATCTTGTGATCATCAAAATGAACCCACTAACAAGGTTGATCAAGTCTTGTTAACAAACTCATTCCGAATAACACGGAACCGAAGAAATTTCGAATGACACTAAGTTACCTCAACGGGGATATGAAAATCCCCAATAATAAGAATATCATACTTTTTCTTGACAGTAGGGAGAGGAAATTCAAAACCTCCAAATATAATCGATGGAATTTTTCCAATAGAGTTGATACTATAAACTTGAGGTTGTTTCCTCGGAAAGTGTACCGTGTGCTCATTGCCATTAACATGAAAAGTGACATTGCCTTCATTGCAATCAATAAAAGCCCCTGCAGTATTAAGGAAAGGTCTTCCAAGAATAATAGACATACTATCATCCTTGGGAATATAAAGAATAACAAAGTCCGTTAAAATAGTAACATTCGCAACTACAACAGGCACATCCTCACAAATACCGACGGATATAGTAGTTGATTTATCAGCCATTTGCAAAGATATTTCAGTAGGTGTCAACTTATTCAAGTCAAGTCTACGATATAAAGAGAGAGGCATAATACTAACACCGGCTCCAAGATCACATAAAGCAGTTTTAACATAATTCTCTTAATGGAGCATGGTATAGTAGGTACTCCTAGATCTCCAAGTTTCTTTGGTATTCCACCCTTAAAAGTATAATTAGCAAGCATGGTGGAAATTTCAGCTTCCGATATCTTTCTTTTATTAGTAATGATATCCTTCATATACTTAGCATAAGGATTTGTTTTGAGCACATCAGTCAATCGCATACGCAAAAAGATGGGTCTAATCATTTCAGCAAAGCGCTCAAAATCCTCATCATCCTTTTTCTTGGATGGTTTCGGAGGAAAAGGCATGGGTTTCTGAACCCATGGTTCCCTTTCTTTACCATGTTAGCAACAAAGTCTCTTTTATCATAACATTGATTCTTTGATTATGGGTTATCAAGATCAACAGCAGGTTGAACTTCTACATCATTATCATTACTAGGTTGAGCATCATCATGAACATTATCATCAACATTATCATTAGGTTCATGTTCATCACCTGATTGTGTTTCAGCATCAGAAATAGAGATATCATTTGGATTCTCAGGTGGTTCAGCAATAGGTTCACTAGAAGTTTGCAAAGTCCTATCATTTTTCTTTTTCTTCCTTTTAGAAGAACTAGGTACATCAATATTATTTCTCTGAGAATCTTGCTCGATTCTCTTAGGGTGGCCTTCACGATACAAAGGTTCCTGAGTCATTCTACCAGTTCTAGTAGCCAATCTAACAGCATAATCATTTTTCTTACTATTCATTTCATCAAGCACTTCTTTCTGAGCTTTAAATACTTGTTCTACTTGAGTGGTAACCATAGAAGCATGTTTGCTAACAAGTTTAAGTTCACCTCTAATATCAGCCATATAATCGCCCAAGCATTTAATCATAAAGGTATTTTGTTTTAATTGTCTACCAAAATAAGCATTAAAGTCATCGTGATTAAACATAAAGTCATCAAACTCATCCAAGCACTGACTAGCAATTTTAGTAGGAGGGACTTCAGCTTTATCATATCTATAGAGAGAATTTACCTTTACTACCTATGTCGGGATATCGGGATCAGGAGGTTCTTCAGTGAATAAGGAATTGAGATCATATACTTCAACAGGCGGTAAATTAAGACCGTGTATTTCTTCAATAGGAGGTAAATTCTTAACATCTTCAGCTTTAATACATTTTTCTTTCATAGATTTCTTTGCCTCTTGCATATCTTCGGGGCTGAGAAATAGAACACCTCTCTTCTTCGGAGTTGGTTTAGGAATAGGCTCAGTAATTGGCTCTGGAGCTGGCTCAGGAGGTGGCTCGGGAGGTGCCCAATTATTTTCATTTGTCAACATATTATTCAATAGAATTTCAGCTTCATCCGGTGTTCTTTCCCTGAAAAGAGAACCAGCACAACTATACAGGTAATCTCTGGAAGCATAAGTTAGTCCATTATAAAAGATATCAAGTATTTCAGGTTTCTTAAGAGGATGATCAGACAAAGCATTAAGTAACTTGAGAAGCCTCCCCCAAGCTTGTGGGAGACTCTCTTCTTCAATTTGCACGAAGTTGTATATTTCCCTCAAAGCAGCTTGTTTCTTATGAGCAGGGAAATATTTAGCAGAGAAGTAATAAATCATATCCTGGGGACTTTGCACACAACCAGGATCAAGAGAATTAAACAATATCTTAGCGTCACCTTTAATGAGAACGGAAATATTTTGAGTAAATAAAGGTAGCGCGATCTCTCATCATTAGCAAACAGGGCAGCTATATCATTTAAGTTAGTAAGATGTGCCACAACAGTTTCAGATTCATAGCCATAGAAAGGATCATATTCAACCAAAGTAATTATACATGGATCAACAGAAAATTCATAATAATCCTTATCGGGAACACAGATAGGTGAAGTAGCAAAAGCAGGGCCGGGTCTCATCCTATCTCTAAGAGATTCTTTACTCCATTTAACTAGTAGCCTCTTAAGTTCGTATCTATCCTGGCAGGCAAAAATAGCTGCAGAAGATTCTGCATCAAAAAGATAACCCTCAGGAATAGAAGGCATATTCTCATCATCACTATCATCATCGTATTCAGGTTCAATAATTTCTCTTTCTCTAGACCTAGCATTTTTTTCATCAAGAAATTCACCAAGGGGCACAGTAGTATCAAGCATAGAAGTAGTTTCATCATAAGTATCATGCATAGCGGAAGTGGCATCATCAATAACATGCGACATATTAGAATTCATAGCAGTAGCAGGTTTAGGTGTCGCAAGCTTACTTATGACAGAAGGTGAATCAAGTGCAGAGCTAGATGGCAGTTCCTTACATCCCCTCATAGTTGAGGGCAAAATAGTAGTTCGATCGTCTTTCAAGTTCTTCATAGTGTCCAGCAGATATAAATCCCAAGTGACTCAAAGAATAGAGCTATGCTCCCCGGCAACGGCGCCAGAAAAAAGTCTTGATAACCCACAAGTGTAGGGGATCACAACAGTTTTCGAGGGTAGAGTATTCAACCCAAATTTATTGATTCGACACAAGGGGAGCCAAAGAATATTCTCAAGTATTAGCAGCTAAGTTGTCAATTCAACCACACCTGGAAACTTAGTATCTGCAGCAAAGTGTTTAGTAGCAAAGTAATATGATAGTGGTGGTAACGGTAACAAAAGTAAAGACAGCAAAAGTAATGTTTTTGGTATTTTGTAGTGATTATAACAGTAGCAACGGAAAAGTAAATAAGTGAGAACTAGTATATGGAAAACTCGTAGGCATCGGATTAGTGATGGATAATTATGGAGGATGCGGTTCGTCATGTAACAGTCATAACATAGGGTGACACAGAACTAGCTCCAATTCATCAATGTAATGTAGGCATGTATTCCGTATATAGTCATACATGCTTATGGAAAAGAACTTGCATGACATCTTTTGTCCTACCCTCTCGTGGCAGTGGGTCCTATTGGAAACTAAGGGATATTAAGGCCTCCTTTTAATAGAGAACCAGAACAAAGCATTAGCACATAGTGAACACATGAACTCCTCAAACTATGGTCATCACCGGGAGTGGTCCCGATTATTGTCACTTCGGGGTTGCCGGATCATAACACATAGTAGGTGACTATAGACTTGCAAGATAGGATCAAGAACTAACATATATTCATGAAAACATAATAGGTTCATATCTGAAATCATGGCATGCGGGCCCTAGTGACAAGCATTAAGCATCGCAAAGTCATAGCAACATCAATCTCAGAACATAGTGGATACTAGGGATCAAACCCTAACAAAACTAACTCGATTACATGATAAATCTCATCCAACCCATCACCGTCCAGCAAGCCTACGATGGAATTACTCACGCACGGCGGTGAGCATCATGAAATTGGTGATGGTGGATGGTTGATGATGACGACGGCGACGAATCTCCCTCTCCGGAGCCCCGAACGGACTCCAGACCAGCCCTCCCGAGAGAGATTAGGGCTTGGCGCGGCTCCGAATCGTAAAACGCGATGATTTCTTCTCTCTGATTTTTTTCTCCCCGAAAGCCAATATATGGAGTTGGAGTTGGCGTCGGAGGGCCACCAGGGGGCCCACAAGGTAGGGGGGCACACCCTAGGGGGGCGCGCCCCCACCCTCGTGGACAGGGTGTGGGCCCCCTGGTCTTCATCTTTGGCGAGGATTTTTTATTGTTTTTTCTAAGATGTTCCGTCGAGTTTTAGGTCATTCCGAGAACTTTTATTTTTTGCACAAAAACAACATCATGGCAATTCTGCTGAAAATAGCGTCAGTCCGGGTTAGTTCCATTCAAATGATACAAGTTAGAGTCCAAAACAAGGGCAAAAGTGTTTGGAAAAGTAGATACGATGGAGACGCATCACATATGTAGGGGAAAGTAGGTGTAACTGTCTACCCATCGTAAGGTGCTAACGCTTCTGAAAGACTATGTCTCGGTCATCCGTTTCTCAAACACCATGTAGTGCGAGAAATCCAACGGAGGAGATCAAGTCTTGTGGGGAAAAGTGCGCAAACCTCTGTAGAGTGTACAAACTAATCATGGTTAGCCATGTCCCTGGTTATGGACGTTTTGAGTATCTAGTTGTTGGATTATCATGTGGATCTCAACATGTTACTTAATTTAATTTTGAAGGGTTAATGATGATGCTAATTTGGGATTGAGTTGGGTGAACCTTCTCAATGTTTAACAACCACCATGATAGTTAAATAAAATTTATTCCTTTGTTGTAGGGAAAATTGGCTTTATGCAAAACTGTAACCATAGAGCTTTCCACCAGCCATATATGCATGTAGAAATTGCATTATTTCTGTTCAGTACTTTTTATGTGTTACATTGCTAGCATATTCCATGTGCTGACCCATTTTTGAGCTGCAACGTTCATGTTGCAGACTTTTTAGACAACGAGTATGGTGCCTTAGGTCGTGATCTTTCACTTAGTGATGCCTTTGGAGTTGATGGACTCACTTTATATTCCAAGCCTTCCGTTGTTATTGTTATTAGATGGCCTTAAGCTATATTTATTGTAATAAGTTCTCTTTTGAGACATTCGATGTAATACGTGTGTAATTGCCACTCTGTTATAAATCCTTCAAGTACTGTGCGTGTCAGCATTACCGATCCAGGGATGACACTGATGCACAGAGATCAGACTGTTTGAGGTCTGGTCGCTACAAGATGGTATCGGAGCACACTCTGACTGTAGGACACGACCACTAAGCTAAAGACCTAGATCACTACTCTCTTCTCATTTCTAACTCCTCTCCTTTTTCTACTCTTTAGGATGGCGGATGCAAGGAACAAGTTCATTCAACCGGATGAAGATACACCTTTCGGACGTCACTTCAAGTAAGTCACTAGATACCTGAACATCAGAGTACCAAGCTTCACCGGGACCTACATCGCCACTTTGCCAGAAGAGGAGCGTTGGATGATTCGAGTTCAAGTTCAAGTAAGGACGTTCATGCCCGTCACTGAGCCCATAGAGTTTTCCTTTGATGCACCAACCTGTAGTCTAGGAAAGAGCATGGCAGCCCACATCACCATGGGACGCATTGGAGAAGTTTACCACAAGGATCTCAAGGATACTATCTACCAGATTTGTGGGCGCCGAGATGAGCAGTGGGAGATGATCAGCACCAGGAAGGACAGATCTATTGCAGCTTTCATCCAGGAATTAAACCAGCACATTCGACGCCAGGAGAACCAGATGTGCGCATGCATGATAGATCTGAAGAAGGCTTTGATGAGGATCACAAAACTGGAAGAAGAACTCAAGAGTACACGCGATGGATATGAGGAGGAAATGACGACACTCGTGGAGAAGAATGATGACCTGAAGAAGAAGCTAAAAGTATTCATGGGATACCCCGCGCCAGGAGGAGAAGACGACGATTCCACTTGCCCGGAGAACTACATCATCATTGACGACACCACTCGGACCCTGACGATAGTGATGATGACTATGTTGATGAATCTGGAGCAGATATCATGGAATCTTCGACCGATCAATTTTTCTAGTCGACCACCATAACAGTAGTAGTATTCCCCCATGTATATAGCATAGTCCGAGCACTTTTGTAACGATAGTTAGACCGATGCATGCCCTTGTTTGAGTTGATTGAAGTGATATTGATTGTGTTTGTCTCATGTGCATATGGGTAGTGTTTTCCCTCGACCTCATTTCTATTCTGTATTCTCATCCTTTCTAAATCCTCAGATGCCTCCGAGACGCGACAATGGATTTGCATTCCCACCGGAGCTCACTCAGTTGATCCAGCAGCAGAATACATTGATGCAGATACTAGTTCAGAATCAGAATCAGTGGAACAACAATAACAACAACAATAACCCACCACCACCACCACCTATTGATCACTTAGCCCGTTTCTTGAGGCCTAATCCGCCGGTGTTCTCTAGTAGCACCGAGCCAATAGTTGCAGATGATTGGCTCCGCAAGATAGGAAGGGAGTTGACCATTGCAGGATGCATAGATGCGGAGAGAGTGCGTTTTGCCGCACATCAGCTTGATGGACCCGCAACATCATGGTAGGATAATTTCACAACCACTTACCCCATCGACACTGTCACATGGGACCAGTTTCAGCAGGCTTTCCGTACTGCCCATTGATAACCCACCAGTATACGGGATAGTTGTAGCCTCTTTCGATAAGTAAGAGTGTCGAACCCAATGAGGAGCTAAAGGTATAACAAATACTCTCTCAAGTCCTATTGGCCACTGATACGACTCTACGCACGCTTGACGTTCGCTTTACCTAGAAAAAGTATGAAACTAGAAGTAGTTTGTAGGTGTGATAGGATTGGTTTGCAAGATAATAAAGAATGCGTAAATATAAACTAGGGGCTGTTTAGATAAAGATGCAATAAAGTAAATATAGCGAGTGTGGAAAAGTGGTGGTAGGAGTTGTGAAATTGTTCCTAACCAATTGACTATGTTACTAGACCGATAATCACTATTGCAATTCTAAGGGAGAGGCATAAGCTAACATAATTTCTCTACTTGGATCATATGCACTTATGATTGGAACTCTAGCAAGCACCCGCAACTACTAAAGATTCATTAAGGTAAAACCCAACCATAGCATTAAAGCATCAAGTCCCCTTTATCCCATACGCAACAATCCCCTTACTCGGGTTTGTGTTTCAGTCACTCACGCAACCCACTATAAGCGAATCATGAACGCATTGCAACACCCTACAGCGGGAATCCCTCACGCTTGCGCGACACGGAGGGCACAATAGGACAGCACTAATAATAAAACATGCAACTCAAACCAATCATAGCAATTCATCAATCACCGATAGGACAACGAAAATCTACTCAGACATCATAAGATGGCAACATATCATTGGATAATAATATGAAGCATAAAGCACCATGTTCAAGTAGAGGGTACAACGAGTTGCGGGAGAGTGGACCGCTGTAGATAGAGGGGGGGAAGGTGATGGAAAGGTGGCAAAGGTGTTGGTGAAGATCGCGGTGATGATGATGGCCCCCGGCAGCGTTCTGGCGCCACCGGAAGCAAGGGGGAGAGAGTCCCCCTTCTGCTTCTTCTTCCTTGACCTTCTCCCTAGATGGGAGAAGAGTTTCCCCTCTGGTCTTGGATCTATCTCTCTATTTCTGCATTCCCAGATTCTACCCCTTCACCGTTTCTTTTATATCCGGAGATCCGTAACTCCGATTGGGGTGAATCTTTCTCCTAGATCTTTCTCGTAAAATTAGCTTTCCTGCGGCAAAAGAAGGGCATCAACCGCCTTACGCGGGCCCAGGAGAGTCCAGGGCACGCCTGCCTCCCTGGGGCGCAACCCCTATCTCCTGGCCCCCTCGGGCACCGTCTCGCGTTGATTTTACTTCCCAAAAATCATAAATATTCCAAAATAATTCTCCGTCCGTTTTTATCCTGTTTGGACTCCGTTGATATTGGGTTTCTCCGAAACAAAAAACATGCAACAGACAGGAAGTGGCACTAGGCACTAGATCAATATGTTAGTACCAAAAAATAGTATAAAAAGTTGCCAAAAGTATATAAAAGTTGAATAATATTAGCATGGAACAATCAAAAATTATAGATACGACGGAGACGTATCAGCATCCCCAAGCTTAATTCCTGCCCGTCCTCGAGTAGGTAAATGATAAAAAAGATAATTTTTTATGTGGAATGCTACCTAGCATAATCCTGATCATATGTCTAATCATGACATGAATATTAAGACACGAGTGATTCAAAGCAATAGTCTATCATTTGACATAAAAACAATAATACTTCGAGCGTACCAATAAAGCAATCATGTCTTTTCAAAACAAAAAGGCAAAAGCAAGCTTATCCCTACAAAATCATATAGTTTGGCCATGCTTTATTTTCATCACACAAAATGCCCCCATCATGTACAACCCCGATGACAAGCCAAGCAATTGGTTCATACTTTTTAACGTGCTTCAGCCTTTTCAATCCTCTCGCAATACATGAGCGCAAGCCCTGGATATAGCACTATAGGTGGAATAGAATATAATGATGGAGGTTATGTGGAGAAGACAAAAAGGGAGAAAGTCTCACATCAACGCGGCTAAGCAACGGGCTATGGAGATGCCCATCAATTGATGTCAATGTGAGGAGTAGGGATTTCCATGCAACGGATGCACTAAGAGCTATAAGTGTATGAAAGCTCAACAAAAGAAACTAAGTGGGTGTGCATCCAACTTGCTTGCTCATGAAGACCTAGGGCATTTGAGGAAGCCCATCGTTGGAATATACAAGACAAGTTCTATAATGAAAATTCCCGCTAGTATATGAAAGTGACAACATAGGAGACAATCTATATGAAGAACATGGTGCTACTTTGAAGCACAAGTGTAGAAAAAGGATAGTAACATTGCCCCTTTTCTTTTCTTTTTTTTCTTTTCTTTTCTTTCGGTGGGCTTCTTTGGCCCCCTTTTTTATTTAGGCTTCTTTGGCCTTTCCTTTTTTTTCTTTTTTCTTTTTTTTCATGGGGCAATGCTCTATAATGATGATCATCACACTTTTATTTACTTACAACTCGATACTAGAACAAAGATATGACTCTATATGAATGCTTCCGGCGGTGTACCGGGATGTGCAATAATCTAGCGTAGCAATGACATAAAAAAAGGACAAGCCATGAAAACATCATGCTAGCTATCTTACGATCATGTAAAGCAATATGACAATAAATGCTCAAGTCATGTATATGATGATGATGGAAGTTGCATGGCAATATATCTCGAAATGGCTATGGAAATGCCATGATAGGTAGGTATGGTGGCTGTTTTGAGGAAGATATAATGAGGCTTATGTGTGATAGAGCGTATCGTATCATGGGGTTTGGATGCACCGGCGAAGTTTGCACCAACTCTCGAGGTGAGAAAGGGCAATGCACGGTATCGAAGAGGCTAGCAATGATGGAAAGGTAAAAGTGCGTATAGTCCATGGACTCACATTAGTCATAAAGAACTCATAGACTTATTGCAAAAGTTTATTAGCCCTCGGAGCAAAGTACTACTACGCATGCCCCTAGGGGGATAGATTGGTAGGAAAAGACCATCGGTCGTCCCTGACCGCCACTCGTAAGGAAGACAATCAAAGAAACACCCCATGCTTCAAATTTGTCACACAACGGTTACCATACGTGCATGCTACGGGACTTGCAAACCTCAACACAAGTGTCTCTACAATCCACAACCACCCACTAGCATGACTCTAATATCACCACCTTTATATTGCAAAACTATTGCAACGAATCAAACATATCATTTTCAGCGATCTACAAGTTTATGTAGGATTTTATGACTAACCATGTGATTGACCAATTCCTGTCATCTCTCTAAATAGATATAAGTGAAGCAAGAAAGTTTAATTCTTTCCATGAAAGATATGCCCACGCTCTAACAAATATAAGTGAAGCAAAAGAGCATTCTACAAATGGCGGTTTTCTATGTGAAGAAAAACAGGCAATCCAAACTTCAAATGATATAAGTGAAGCACATGAAGCATTCTATAAAGCCATACTCAAAAGATTTAAGTGAAGTGCAATGAGCATTCTATAATTCAACCAAGGACTATCTCATACCAGCATGGTGCATAAAAGAAAAGTGAAAACTAAATGCAAAAGACGCTCCAAGACTTGCACATAATGCATAAACGAAACGAATATGAAAACATATCGATACTTGTTGAAGAAAGAGGGGATGCCTTCCGAGGCATCCCCAAGCTTAGACGCTTGAGTCACCTTGAATATTTGCTTGGGGTGCCTCGGGCATCCCCAAGCTTGAGCTCTTGCCTCTCTTCCTTTTCCTCATATCGAGACCTCCTCGTTTAGACACTTCATCCACACAAAACTTCAACAGAAAACTCGGTAAGATCCGTTAGTATAATAAAGCAAATCACCACTCTAAGTATTGTTGCAAACCAATCCATAATTTGTTTTTGCATTGTGTCTACTGTAATATAACTTTTCCATGGCTTAATCCACTAGTATAAATTGATAGATTCATCAAAACAAGCAAACTATGCATCAAAAACAGAATCTGTCAAAAACAGAACAGTCTGTAGCAATCTGAACATTCACTATACTTCTGGTACCCCAAAAATTCTACCAAAATTAGGAAAAATAAACAAGTTGTACCAAAAGACAGTGCAAAAGGAATCATAACTATTTGACGTCTCAGTTAAAAATGTACAATCACGCACTACAGCTAAAGTTTCTGTCCTACACCATACAAACAAACAAGCATTGTAAACATCCTAAAGGCAAACCTTGGCACATTATTTTTATGATACAATGGAATTGTACAAGGGGATAATTATTTTTGATGAAAAGTTTCTGTAATCTAGATTCACAAAGTTTCCGTGAGCATGAACAAAGTTCAAGGAGCTCTCCCACTTCAACAATGCTTGTCTTTCTCACTTTCACTTTCCTTTTTTGAAAAGTTTTAGGTTCCCCTCTTTATTTTTTTGTTTTTAAACTATATGAAAGCACTCAACAGAAATAAATGGCTCTCTAAAACTTCCGGGTTGTCTCCCTGGCAGCGCTTTCTTTAAAGCCATTAAGCTAGGCATTTAGTGCTCAAGTAATGAATCTACCCGGATCCCAAGGTATATCAAAGCCAATTTTAATTAACAATGATTTGTAATTTAGTAGTGAGCACAAAGTAACATATATCATGTAAAAACAAAGTCTAACTCTCTTCCTATGCATCGGCATATCATAAAAGAACAATTCGTGCACATGTAGTAAAGGCCAATGCATAGTATAAGCAGTTTCTTGCAATTCTATCGTGTTGGAAACATAAAGAGGCGGATATGTAGTTCCTATCTCATAATAATTTCAAGTAGGAGCAGCAAGCACATGCATATTACATTCATCAAAATCATCATATGCAATGGCAAATGGCAACCCATCAATATAATCCTTACTAAGCGCGAATTTCTCCGATATAGTGTAGTCGGGAGAATTCAAAAAGATAATAGGACTATCATGCGTGGGTGTAATAGAAACAATTTCATGTTTAACATAAGGAACTATAGCAAGTTCATCTCCATAAGCATAATTCATATTGGCATCTTGGCCACAAGCACAACAAGCATCATCAAAAAGGGATATTTCAAGAGAATCAACGGGATCATAACAATCATCATAGCAATCATCCTTCGGTAAGCACGAAGGGGAATTAAACAATGTATGAGTTGAAGAGTTACTCTCATTAGAAGGTGGGCACGGGTGATCAATCCGCTCTTCCTCCTTTTGTTCTTCGCTCTCCTCATCATCTTTTTCATCCAATGAGCTCACAGTTTCATCAATTTCTTCTTTCATAGCTTCCTGCAAAATATTAGTCTCTTCTTGGACAGTGGAGACTTCCTCAATAAATGCATTAATATAGTAATTGTATTCATAATTTTCATAGCAATATCTAAGTATAGCAAGATTTTCTGGCCTATAAACATCATCATCTAAAGCTTCATACTTTTCAAACAAAGATTCAATTTCATAAGCAGCCTTAAAAGCAACAAATTCTTCTATTTTTTCCACATCATAGTTATCATATATACCATTAGCATAAGAAGCTAAGGTTTCATTATCATTAAATTTGCATGAAAAGGGAAGGTGTGGAGCCTTCGTCCTAGAGCAACAAGTAATATCATATCTCAAGCATAGATCCCGGGCATACCAACGCAACATAATAAATTGGTCCCATAATAGTTTCCCTTTTTGTGTCGAGCGATAATTCCTAAAGTATTCACGTTGATCCAACGTGTCTCCCATTATAAAGTTGAATGGGGTTTTCTCAGGATTATCAAAGTAGTACATAATATATTTCACATAATGAGAATTGATGGTTTTAGGAGTTACCCCATCTCCATGAGTAGCAAGTACACCTAATTTTTTTGCTATTTTGCGTTCCATATCCATAACTAAAGATAGAGAACAACTTAGAACAGCAAATAAAA
The DNA here is from genome assembly GCF_018294505.1 of Triticum aestivum. Taxonomy (NCBI): domain Eukaryota; kingdom Viridiplantae; phylum Streptophyta; class Magnoliopsida; order Poales; family Poaceae; genus Triticum; species Triticum aestivum. The sequence goes on from NC_057798.1 coordinate 348,509,156, forward strand.
ATTACTTAGTGATAAAGCAAACAAGCACACACGAGAATATTCACCCACGCTATGACTCCCCGGCAACGGCGCCAGAAAAAGGTCTTGATAACCCGCAAGCATACGGGATAGTTGTAGCCTCTTTCGATAAGTAAGAGTGTCAAACCCAACGAGGAGCTAAAGGTTGAACAAATACTCTCTCAAGTCCTATCGGCCACTGATACGACTCTACGCACGCTTGACGTTCGCTTTACCTAGAACAAGTATGAAACTAGAAGTAGTTTGTAGGTGTGATAGGATAGGTTTGCAAGATAATAAAGAATGCGTAAATATAAACTAGGGACAGTTTAGATAAAGATGCACTAAAGTAAATATAGCGAGTGTGGAAAAGTGGTGGTAGGAGTTCTGAAATTGTCCCTAAGCAATTGACTACGTTACTCGACCGATAATCACTATTACAATTCTATTTGAGGGAGATGCATAAGCTAACATACTTTCTCTACTTGGATCATATGCACTTATGATTGGAACTCTAGCAAGCATCTGCAACTACTAAAGATTCATTAAGGTAAAACCCAACCATTTTAAAGCATCAAGTCCCCTTCATCCCATACGCAACAATCCCCTTACTCGGGTTTGTGTTTCTGTCACTCACGCAACCCACTATAAGCGAATCATGGACGCATTGCAACACCCTACAGCGGGAATCCCTCACGCTTGCGCGACACAGAGGGCACAATAGGATAGCACCAATAATAAAACATGCAACTCAAACCAATCATAGCAATTCATCAATCACCGATAGGACAATGAAAATCTACTCAGACATCATAAGATGGCAACACATCATTGGATAATAATATGAAGCATAAAGCACCATGTTCAAGTAGAGGGTACAGCGGGTTGCGGGAGAGTGGACCACGGTAGATAGAGGGGGGAAGGTGATGGAGATGTTGGTGAAGATGGCGGAGGTGTTGGTGAAGATCGCGGTGATGATGATGGCCCTCGGCGACGTTCCGGCGCCACCGGAAGCAAGGGGGAGAGAGCCCCCCTTCTTATTATTCTTCCTTGACCTTGTCCCTAGATGGGAGAAGGGTTTCCCCTCTGGTCCTTGGCTCCCATGGCTTGGGAGGGGCGAGAGCCCCTCCGAGATTGGATCTATCTCTCTGTTTCTGCGTTCCCAGATTCTACCCCTTCACCGTTTCTTTTATATCCGGAGATCCGTAACTCTGATTGGGGTGAATCTTTCACCCAGATCTTTTCGTAAAATTAGCTTTCTTGCGGCAAAAGAAGGGCGTCAACCGCCTTACGAGGGGCCCAGGAGATTCCAGGGTGCGCCTGCCTCCCTAGGGCGTGCCCCCTATCTCCTGCCCCCCTCGGGCATCGTCTCGCGTTGATTTTACTTCCCAAAAATCATAAATATTCCAAAATAATTCTTTGTCCGTTTTTATCCCGTTTGGACTCTGTTTGATATTGGGTTTCTGCGAAACAAAAAACATGCAATAGACAGGAACTGGCACTGGGCACTGGATCAATATGTTAGTCCCAAAAAATAGTTTAAAAAGTTGCCAAAAGTATATAAAAGTTGAATAATATTGGCATGGAACAATAAAAAATTATAGATACGACAGAGACGTATCACCCATGTTTTAGCAGGAGCTATGACCATGAAGAAGCATGTGTTTCGCAACTTAGCCAGTATGTGGATGATTTTAGTAAATTAGCACGTTATGCCCCAGATGATGTTGCTACAGATGCAGCTAAGCAGGAGAAGTTTCTGGAAGGACTGAATGATGAGCTGAGCATGCAGTTTATGGTAGCAACCTTCAACAACTACCAGGAGTTGGTAGATAGAGCTCTCATGATTGAAGGGAAGCAGCAGCAGATTGACAACCGCAAGAGGAAGTATGGACAAGGGAAGTACAATTCTGGAGCTCATCAGAAGCCCCGTTTTACCCCGAACTCGGGAGGACTTTTTCAGCATAACCATGGTGGCCACAACCATAATGGAGGGAGTTCGCACAACAATAGTGGACCCAGGAATGGGAATGGTAATGGAGTAAGCAACGGCCAGAACCGTTCCAACCCAGCAACCCCATCCAAGAAGGATCGGAGCCACGTCACTTGCTACAAGTGCCAGAAGTCTGGACATTATGCCAATGAATGTCCTGAAGCTAAGAATGGAAATGGCAATGGAAGCTCTGGGAAGAAGCTGGACCCTTTCAATAGGGGACAGGTGAACCACGTTAACGTGGAGGAGGTTGAAGCCCAGCCAGATGCAGTAATAGGTAAGTTTTTGGTTAAGTCATTTACTGCAATCGTTCTTTTTTATACTGGTGCATTGCATTCATACATATCAAGGGGATTTGTGGCTAAATATAAACTGCCCACCAAAGTTCTTAGAACACCTATGTTAGTAAGCTCACAAGGAGCGGAGTAAATGGCAAGCCAAGGATGTTTTCAGATGCCATTGACCATAGGGAGACATGTTTTCCCCTCAAACCTGATAATTTTGGAGTCGCAAGGTTTGGATGTGATTCTGGGTATGGATTGGCTATCGATGCAAGGAGGAAACATCGATTGCTCCAGTAAGTCAATTTTGCTCACCACCCCAGAAGGAAGAAGGATTAAGTATGTATCCCGGCATGAGCCGAAGAGGACTCAAGTGAATTCCTTATCATGAGTTGTACAGGAGGAAGTACTAGTGGTGAAGGATTTCCCTGATGTATTTCCATAAGAGTTGCCAGGCATGCCACCGGATAGAGACATTGAGTTTTTGATTGAGCTTTTTCCAGGCACATGGCCAATATCTAAGAGACCGTGCAGGATGCCCGCAAAGGATTTGGAGGAAATTAAGAAACAGATTAAGGAGTTACTGGATAAAGGCTATATTCGCCCAAGTTCATCACCTTGGGGATCACCCATGCTTCTCGTAGAAAAGAAGGATGGAGCATTGAGAATGGTTGTTGATTATCGAGGGTTGAATGAAGTGACAATCAAGAACAAGTACCCATTGCCGATGATCAATGATTTGTTTGACCAGTTGCAAGGAGCTAAAGTATTTTCCAAGATCGACCTGCGATCAAGATACCACCAGCTGAAGATTCGAGAGCAGGATATACCTAAGACGGCTTTTTCCACCAGGTACGGCCTATATGAGTATACCGTTATGTCCTTTGGTCTGACTAACGCACCTGCTTATTTCATGAACATGATGAACAAGGTGTTTATGGAGTTTCTGGATAAGTTCGTCGTGGTGTTCATTGATGATATATTGGTCTACTCGAAGAATGAAGAGGAGCATAAAGAGCATTTGTGTTTGGTACTTGGGAAGCTCAGAGAACATCAGTTATATGCCAAATCCAGTAAGTGTGAGTTTTGGTTGAAGGAAGTTGGATTCCTCGGACATGTTATATCCGGAGAAGGAATAGCAGTAGACCCCACCAAAGTTCTCACTATGACAAATTGGGAAGCACCCACGTCAGTTGGAGAGATCCGGAGTTTTCTTGGACTCGCGGGATACTACCAGAGGTTCATTGAGAATTTCTCGAAGATTGCAAAGCCCATGACGGAGTTGTTGAAGAAGGACACCAAATTCAAATGGACTGAGGAATGTGAGGCCAGTTTTCAGGAGTTGAAGAAACGTTTGGTTACATCACCGGTGTGATTCTGCCAGATCAGCGCAAGGATTATGAAGTATATTGCGACGCTTCTCGTCGAGGACTTGGAGCAGTGCTTATGCATGAAGGAAGAGTTGTTTCTTACGCCTCACGATAGCTTAAACCCCATGAGTTGAATTATGCTACCAACTATTTGGAGTTAGCAGTCGTAGTGCATGCGCTGAAGACATGGAGACATTTTCTTATCGGAAACCACTGTGAGGTGTATACGGATCACAAGAGTTTGAAGTATATCTTCATGCAGAAGGAGTTAAATCTCAGGAAAAGGAGATGGTTGGAGAACATTAAGGATTATGATACGAGGTTGCATTATCATCCAGGAAAGGCTAACATAGTAGCCGATGCGTTGAGCCGCAAAAGTCATGTCAACACCCTCCTGACCGGAGAGTTACCCAAGGAGTTAGCTGAGGATCTTCGCGAGCTATGTTTGGAGATAGTTTTGAGAGGCTATGTAGCAACATTGGAGATTCAGTCTACTTTGATGGATAAGATCAAAGAAGCTCAAAAGACAGACAAGGAGATTGCCGAGATAAAGGAAAAGATGAGCAAAGGAAAAACTAAGGGATTTCGTGAGGATGAGCACGAAACCTTATGGTTTGAGGACCGCGTATATGTGCCTAATGATCCGGAGATCAGGAAGTTGATTCTGCAAGAGGCCCATGATTCACCGTATTCGATTCACCTAGGAAATACCAAGATGTATCTGGATTTGAAGGATAGTTTCTGGTGGACCGGAATGAAGAAGGATATTGCGGAGTATGTAGCAGTTTGTGATGTATGTCAGAGAGTGAAGGCAGAGCATCAGAAGCCAGCAAGATTGCTACAGCCATTGCCGATACCCGAATGGAAGTGGGATAAGCTAGGCATGGATTTTATCACGGGATTACCCAGGACTCGTTCAGGATATGACTTGATATGGGTTGTAGTCGATCGTTTGACGAAGGTAGTTCATTTCATCCCAGTGAAGACCACTTATACCCGTGCTAAGTTGGCAAAGATATACATGACCAGGATCATATGTCTACATGGAGTTCCAAGGACCATTGTATCAGACAGAGGAACCCTGTTTACCTCAAAGTTCTGGAATCAGTTGCACGAAACTTTGGGTACCAGGCTAGAGTTCAGTACAGCCTTTCATCCACAAACAGATGGACAGACCGAGAGAGTCAATCAGATTTTGGACGACATGTTGAGAGCTTGTGCACTAGATTATGGATCTAGTTGGGACGACAATTTGCCTTATGCAGAGTTCTCTTACAACAACAGTTATCAATCCAGTTTGAAGATGGCCCCTTTCGAAGCTTTGTACGGAAGGAGGTGCAGGACATCGTTGTTGTGGGACAAAGTTGGAGACCGATAGTTGTTTGGACCAAATTTGATTAAAGAGTCCGAAGAGAAGGTTAAGCTGATTCGTGATAGACTCAAGGTAACCCAGTCCAGGCAGAAGAGCTATGCGGATTCTAAATGCAAGGAGATAGTTTACGAAGTCGGAGACAGAGTTTATCTTCATGTGTCCCCGCTTCGAGGAGTTAAACATTTTGGAGGTAAGGAAAAGTTAGCACCACGTTTTGTGGGACCATACAAAGTTTTGGAGCGTATGGGAGAAGTTGCCTACAAGTTGGAATTGCCCAAAGGATTGTCAGGAGTTCATGATGTGTTGCACGTTTCCCAATTGAAGAAGTGCCACGCAGAGATGGTCGATATCCCTCTGAGAGATACAGTGCCACTGGAAGCGATTCAGTTGGATAGCGATTTGACATATGAGGAGAAACCAGTGAAGATTCTCGAGTTTGCCAGCCGAGTCACATGCAGCAAGGTTATAAAGTTCTACAAAGTTCAGTGGAGCCACCATACCGAAGATGATGCCACCTGGGAGCGAGAGGAAGACCTACGGAAGGACCACCCTCACCTATTTTCTAGCCTACCCGAATCTTGAGGGCGAGATTCATCTTATGGGGGTACGTTTGCAACATCCCAAATTTTCAATTTGGAATGTTATATATTAGATCATCATTGCATATCATATTTTATTTGCATTTTGGCTTGATCCTAGAAATTCTAAGCAACTCAAGGACCCGCGAAGACAGTTGGGGATTTCGTTATTTTCATATTTGAGTTTTTCTCAAATTTTGAAAAGAGGATCAAATGGTTTTGATTATTTTGCTTCCTAATATATGAGAGGGGATAAAATGACTTCTCCAAAATAAATGAAATATTAGAGGGAAAATGTTGAAATTGTTTTATTTATTTTATTTGGTTTTATTTCAGTTTTATTTTGAATTAGAAAAATTGCATGTTTCAAAATTGCATTTTAGGGCAAGAAAATGTTCATCTCGTTCTAAATATTTTATTTAGACGGTGAAAAATTGTTTTGGCATTTTTAGATTTTTATATTATTTTCTAGGATTTATTTAAGTTTCGGCGGAATTATTTTAAAAAAATCCGTTCGGACCGACCGGGCCGAAGGCCCACCGCCTAGCCGCCCCGCTCGCGCCCCACCGTGGCCGAGCCGGACTACGGCTAGGAGTCCGGGAGCCGCCCACCGCCGCCCTGGCCCCCTTCCCAAGCCGAGCCACCCCTCCCCAAGCCGA
>NC_057798.1:348515745-348554143 GCF_018294505.1 Triticum aestivum
GCCGCCCGCTCACGCGCCGCACTCCGCCGCCGCTGTCGATGCCACCCAGCCCCGCCAGAGCCCCGTGCCTCGCCAGATTTCGACGAGGTAGCCGCCGCCGCCAGTTTTCTTTAGAAAACTGATCTGTTTTTTTAGAAATCCTAGTTCGTTTTTTAGAATAGATCGGTTTAGTTTTTTTCGGTTTAGTTATTTAGCGAACGCCCGTTCATTCATTCGTTTTAACAAACGAGTTTCACCGTTTAGCCGCAAACAGTGAACGTCCGTTCGTTAGCCTGTTCGTCAGTTTTTCTTTTTCCAGGGTTTTCCGCGATTATTTTCGATCGTGATTTCTGCCCTGATTTTCGTTTTAGTTTATCTTTTCGCTCATTTATCGGAATGAGGCGATTCAAGCGCCTAGAGTTTTGTCTCGAAGCCCTCTTTCCATTTAACCAACTCAAACAAGTTTTTGCTACTGTAAAATTTGACTTAAGTCTGGTTTAGTAAATGAAGCTTGTTTCTTTCGCCTTTTGAGTTTCGTTGTTTCGTTGGATTTGAATCTTTTTGCAAACCGGAGTTCTTAAGTTGAACTTTGTGGCTAGATCTTTTATTTTAGTCTTACCCGTGCTCCTAGTTGAGTGCTTATTGTTGCTTCTTTGATTGCGATAGAGTACCCGGAGTGCGGAGCGTGCTACTACGAGTCTCTAGGTTTCACGGATCATCAGCAAGGCAAGTAACACTTTGGTCATACCTCTTTACTACCCAGTTTTATTGCATTAGATCATTCCTCAAACAATTGCATGGTTAGGATCTGATTAATATGTGGGTTTTAGGGAGTAGATGAGGTAGTACCTATTGTCCTGTTTATCATCAAACCTTTGGGAGTTACTTCTACGTTTGCTTATATTGCTATGCTATGCTTTTAGACGTGGATTGGGTGAGTGTATCCGTGACAGATGTGAGTATTGTTAATTAATGGTTAACTTAAGGTGGCTACTTTAATACACATCTGGGTGGATTGAGGCACCTGGGGAATCCAGTGTTGCCTGTATTTTTTTGGATCCCGGGGTACTGTGTGATTCTCCTATGGACCGCCACCCAGGCTCAAAGGGATCATAAGATTATTCATGCTAGAAACTTCCGTGTGCAGCCACAAGCTATTATGGGCTCTAGCATAGTTGATTAAGTCATCTGAACTCTTACAGTGGTAGATTAGCAGATGTAGGGGAAAGTAGGTGTAACTGTCTACCCATCGTAAGGTGCTAACGCTTCTGAAAGACTGTGTCTCCGTCATTCGTTTCTCAAACACCATGTAGTGCGAGAAATCCAACGGAGGAGATCGAGTCTTGTGGGGAAAAGTGCGCAAACCTCTGCAGAGTGTACAAACTAATCATGGTTTGCCATGTCCCTGGTTTTGGACGTTTTGAGTATCTAGTTCTTGGATTATCATGTTGATCTCAACATGTTACTTAATTTAATTTTGATGGGTTAATGATGATGCTAATTTGGGATTGAGTTGGGTGAACCTTCTCAATGTTTAACAACCACCATGATAGTTAAATAAAATTTATTCCTTTGTTGTAGGGAAAATTGGCTTTATGCAAAATTGTAACCATAGAGCTTTCCACCAGCCATATATGCATGTAGAAATAGCATTATTTCTGTTTAGTACTTTCTATGTGTTACATTGCCAGCATATTCCATGTGCTGCCCCGTTTTTGGGCTGCAACGTTCATGTTGCAGACTTTTCAGACGACGAGTAAGGTGTCTTAGGTCGTGATCTTTCACTCAGTGATGCCGTTGGAGTTGATGGACTCACTTTATCTTCCAAGCCTTCCGCTATTATCGTTATTAGATGGCCTTAAGCCATATTTATTGTAATAAGTTCTCTTTTGAGACATTCAATGTAATACGTGTGTGATTGCTACTCTATTATAAATCCTTCAAGTATTGTGCGTGTCAGCATTACCGATCCAGGGATGACACTGATGCACAGAGATCAGACTATTTGAGGTCTGGTCGCTACGTAGCTCGAGAGCTAACCCGAGCTCGGATAGCCCTTGTCGCTGCTCGAAAAAGGAACCCTCCACCTATTGTCAATTTCACTCCATACGTTCCTCCCACCTATGTTACCCCGGTTACTTTGGTGACCACTCAGGGTACCACTCACCCTTTGGCAGTGACCCCTCCAGTGACCCTGTTGCGTGGGCTTCCCTTGTCGCTACTCCGGCAGCCCCTATGCTTAGATCTCACCTAGCACCTACCCCTGAGGGAGGGTCCTCAAGGCAGCGCCGCCATGTCACTTTTAACCCGGAGGTATCTACTATCACCTCAGGATCTAAGTCCGGCTCAGGAGAGGAGCCCGCAGCAGCGCCAGCTGAGCCCTAGATCGCTAGAGTACCGCATTCGTCATGAGGATGATGTATGGATGTAGTCGTACGTCTTATGATGCTTAGTTTCATGAGGGTAGTGAACCCGTCATGATGTTTATCTTTCATGTTTGAGTCTATGTATAATTATATTGGAACCTTTTTATTTGTTCGCCTTGGTTTCTTCTCACTGTTTTCTTCTGCGATTTGTCGCTGGATTTTTCCTCCCATTCTTGGGTATTTTTCATCTCAGTTGCTTTATATTGGGAAAATAAATAATAGGATGATGCGGGGAGGCAGCAGCAGCCATGCTTGTGAGGATGTCCCTATTCGTCGCTCCACAAAACAGGCAGGACATTCCCCCTAGTCGTACCAGCCACCACCGCCTCCACAGCCACTTCCGCCCTCCACTGAGCAAATCGTGCGTATGTTTGAAGAAAGAAGGAACAACGATCTGCTTGAGCTGTTGAGAAGTGTGCAAGCTATGGCTGGGCAGAATGGAAATCGGAATGGTCATTACTCCAAGTTGTCAGATTTTTGGAGGACCAAGCACCCTAGTTTCAGCCAAGTTATCGATCCTTTGGAAGCCGATGATTGGTTAAGGACTATTGGAAAAAAGTTGTAAGTTGCTTGTAGTGAAGAAGGTGACAAGGTTCTGTTCGCCATGCATTATCTTGAAGGAGATGCCGCTAAATGGTGGGATAAGCTAAGGCTATGTGGCCCGCGAACAAAGAGATTACTTGGACCAAATTCAAGAATCATTTCCGCAAGTACCATATTCCAGCTGGTATTATGAAGATCAAGCAACGCGAATTCCTCACTCCCACTCAAGCAAGCGTGTCACTAAGTGAGTACCTGCACAAGTTCAACCATTTGGACCGCTATTCTATTTATGATGTGGCCACGGAACAAAGAAAGGTCGACAGATTTCTTGGATTATTGAACCAACACCTCAGATGCACTCTCAATATGTTTGATTTCCCGGATTTCCAAACTCTGGTGAACAAGGCCCTCATCACAAAAAGGGAACACAAGCTCATGCACGACAGCAGGCCCACTAATAATGACCAAAAGCGCAAATTCGAGCCTAAGAAGGATATGCAACCAGTGCAGAAGGCTCGTACTTGGAAGCAGACTCAGGTTGAGTACAAACACAATTGGCAGCAGAATGTCAACAAGACAACTACGCAAGTCAAGACTGTCGTGACCAGCAGGTACGCGAAGAATGTCAGCGCGACAATTCCTTCTTTAATTGTGGGTAAACTGGACATTATGCCAGATAGTGCCCCAAGAACGGCAAGCCAACTGCTCCACTCAGGCCAAAAGTCAACTACCTGGAGCCCTGTTCTGCCCAGAAGATCATCCAAGGGCTAATTCATCACCTCTCCACCAACGAAGCCCAAGAGGACCCATAAGTCGTCATTGGTATGTTTCTTGTTAATAACATACCTGCAATAACTTTATATGACTCTGGGGCTTCCCACTCTTTTATTTCCCTGAGTTTTGTTGCCCAAAACAAATTTCCTTGCTCGGTTTTGGGAAAAAGTATGATGGTACAATCCCCGGGATCTGTGCTCTCAAGCAATCTGGTCTGGCGCAATTTGGAAATTGATATCAAGGGAGTCAGATTTCCAACATCCTTGATAGTCATTGAGTCTGCCAAATTGGATATTATTTTGGGAATGAATTGGTTAACCCAATATCAAGTATGCATCAACTGTGCAACCAGAGAAGTCACCATGACTAGTTAGGAAGGTCGAACCACAAAATTCTATGCCTGTAGGAAAATACCCAAGAAGGAAACGGTTTTCACGGTTGTGGCTGAAGAATTGGAATTAATTCCTGTGGTAAGTGACTATCCAGATGTATTTCCTAGGGAATTACCAGGAATGCCGCACGACAGAGAGCTTGAGTTTGCAATTGACCTGGTGCCTGGAATCGTACCTATATACAAGAAGTATTATCGGATGCGTTCTTTAGAACTTGTGGAATTAAAGAAACAGTTTGATGAGATGCTTCAGAAAGGATACATCCGTCCAAGATCTTCACCATGGGGATCACCCGCTATATTTGTGGATAAAAAGGACGACAGTCTTCGGATGTGTGTGGACTACGAACAGCTGAATGATGTCACCATCAAGAACAAATAACCACTACCATGGATTGATGATTTGTTTGATCAACTCAGTGGGGCAAAAGTATTCTCCAAGATTGATTTAAGGACCGGATACCATCAACTGAAAATTAAGAAGGAAGATATTCCCAAGACCGCGCTCACTACTCGGTATGGTCTTTATGAATATACCGTCATGTCCTTCGGTCTCACCAATGCCTCTGCCTTTTTCATGCATATGATCAATAAGGTATTTATGGATTTCTTGGATAAGTTTGTGGTGGTATTCATTGATGACATCCTCATCTACTCAAAAAGTGAAGAAGAGCACAAGGAACACCTCCGATCAGTTTCGCAAAGGCTTTGTGACCATCAACTATATGCAAAGTTTAGCAAATGTGAGTTTCGCTCAGACAAGTTTGGTTTTTAGGGCATGTTCTTGCCGCAGAAGGGATATATGTGGATCCAAGTAAGGTTAAAGACGTGCTCGATTGGGCCGCACCCACGACAGTCTCAGGTATCCGGAGTTTCCTTGGATTAGCTGGATACTACCGCCGCTTTATCGAAGGATTCTCTATGATTGCCAAGCCAATGACAGAGCTCCTCAAGAGGGATAAGAAGTTTGAATGGACTGAGGAATGTGAACGGAGCTTCAACAAGCTAAAGGCCAGACTGACGTGAGCACCAGTATTGACTCTTCCACACATCTACCGCAGTTTTGATGTATACTACGATGCTTCCAAGAAAGGCCTTGGATTTGTACTCATGCAAGATGGCAAGGTTGTGTCCTATGGATCCCGGCAATTACGGCCTCACGAAGGGAACTATCCAACCCATGATTTGGAATTGGTCACTGTTGTGCATTTTTTGAAAATTTGGAGACACTATCTCATTGGAAAAAAGTGCAGATATTTATCGACCACAAGAGTCTCAAATATATATTCACTCAACCAGATTTAAACCTTCGACAACAAAGATGGCTCGAGTTGGTCAAGGGTTATGACCTTGGAATAAATTATCATCCCGGTAAAGCCAATGTGGTTGCCGATGCCCTCAGCCACAAGCCTGCCAGTCTAAATGCTATGATGGATTCCTTGCCTCTGGAACTTCGCGATGAGTTCGCTCAACTCAATTTTGTGATAGTTGATGCCAGTCTTAACAGCATATTGGAAGTTGATCCTACCCTCGAGGAGGAGATTCGCAGAGCCCAGGAATATGATGTATTACTGCAATCACATGCCAAGCATATGTAAGAAGGGAAGACTTAGGATTTCTCTATGGACCAGCAAGGCACACTAAGGTTTCGAGGAAGGATTTGCATACCCGAGCAAGCAGATCTGAGAAAGAAGATATTGGTAGAAGCACATGAGTCTCCGTATTCAATTCACCAGAAAGTACCAAGATGTACAAAGACCTTCGTCAAATATTTTGGTGGGATGGAATGAACAAAGATATCACATATTTTGTCGCTTGCTGTGACATATGCAACAAAGTGAAGGCGGAACACCAAAAGCCCGCTGGACTCCTTCAACCCCTACCTATCTCATAATGGAAATGGGATGATGTCTGCATGGATTTCATCACCAGTCTACCAAGAACCCACCGAGGCAATGACGCAGTATGGGTCATAGTGGACACATTAAGAAAGGTGGCCCACTTCATTCCCATCTGGACCACCTATTGAGCCGATCAACTTGCAAAGTTATATGTGTCCAGAATCTTCAGTTTGCATGGAGTGCCAAAAATAATTACTATGGATCGAGGGTCTCTCTTTACTTCAACCTTTTGGTCACGTCTCCATCAAGCCCTGGGGACTACCCTGAAATACGGCACAGCTTATCATCCTCAGACAGACGGACAAACTGAGCGAGTAAATCAGATACTCGAATATATGCTCTGAGCATGTGCTTTGGCCCAAGGATCCAAGTGGGAAGATTGTCTGCCTCATGCCGAGTTTTCCTACAACAACAGTTTCCAGACCAGCTTGAATATGCCACCTTATGAAGCTCTGTATGGCCGTAAGTGCCGCACTCTGCTAAACTGGTCTCAAACCGGAGACAACCGCATTTTCGGAACTGATTTGATGATGGAAGCTGAGAAGCAAGTCAAGGAGATCCGAGACAGACTACAATTAGCCAAGTCACGATAGAAGAGTTATTATGATGCAAAGCACCATCCGATCAGCTTCAAACCCGGAGAACATGTGTATCTCCGAGTCGCTCCCATGAAAGGAGTCAAGAGATTTTAGACTCGAGGAAAATTGGCACCCAGGTATATCGGTCCATTTCCAGTCATGACCAGACTCGGAAAAGTTACTTATCAGTTGGAGTTGCCACCGGAATTTTCAGAGGTACACAATGTGTTCCATGTCTCACAGTTAAGAAGGTGTATCTCACCATCAGAGAAAAGGACTGATATGGCAGGGATAGAACTTGCTAAGGATTTAACCTATCAGGAGAGACCGATCAGAATATTGGATGAGACAGAGAGAGTCACTCGCAGCAAGGTGATAAGGTTTTAGAAGGTTCAATGGGAACAGCACACCGAGGAAAGAGAGGAATTTCTAAGGACCCTTGGGTGAAAGAAAGAAAGAAACTCATTTCAGAAACTAGTGCTCCAAAGCAACCCTCATTTTTATTTCTCCAAAAATCCTGAGATAATTCCCAAATATTCTTTGAACCTTGGCCCACCTTCCTAGGCAAAAATATTGCATGACATTTTGGAATATTTTTGCTACAGAAAATCATATCACTTCTGGCCTCAATATGCACTTTGTTTAGCAAGTGTATTTTTCTTTGATCCAATGCAGCTGGTTTTTCTTGAGCCTCATTAGCCTCCTAAGAAAAGCTTAAACTTAGGAGATCGGCCCTAATCACCTTCTACAAGCCCTCCAAACTTGGCGACCAAGTTTCTGACCAGAAACTTGCCAACTAGCTCAAGTCTTATCTGGTCGGCCCGGCAACAAGCCATCAACTTTCCTAGAACTAACACTACACGAACAACACCACAGACATGGTTTGGCCGCTTGTGGGCGTCGTTTTGGCCATGCCAGCATGGTGACTGCATGAGGGCACGGGCCCTAGCGTGCGTTCGACGCACTCTACGCTGCGCCAGCGCCTCTGTTCAACACGTGCTCGATCCAGAGCTCGGCGACGACTGCCGCACCGCGGCACCAGCCTCGACTCATCAGCATTGAGCCCTCCCTACCAATCGTCGATGCCGAAGACGCCGCAGCGGGCACGGGCATGTTGCGGCCAAAAGCCACAATCCGCCCCATGCCCCTGTCTACTTCCTCCTCTGCTTCCTAATCTCGTCCGCACGCTGCAACAACTCCCGCGTGATAGCTGAGCACTTCCACCCCTTGCTAGCACCCTTCGTCATCGCTCACAGGCTTCTAGAGAACTCTAGCGGAGCCACGTACCCCCCTCCTCCTCCAACTATAAATTGAGCCCCTCCCACTGCTCCGAGCACTCACAACTCACCACTCAACCTCCACGACCCATAGCATAACCGCAGCCCGGCCGGGCAGGCCTCTGGCCGCCGTCCCCGACCCGAGCTCGCCGGCGACCCCCGCAACCCATACACCTCACTCCATAGCTCCTCGGGCTCAATCCACCGCCCCGGCGACTCCGTGGAGTTCCACTGGTGTCGTCTAGATGCATTGAGCCCCTGGAACAGCCCCTCTCCATCGTCTTCATCCGCTCTGGCGAAACCCGACCGCAACAGCCGCTCGCGAGCTTGATTGTGAGCTGCTTCGGCCTTTCCATAGCTAGCCACGAGTATTGGCAGGTGCGCCTCAACCCCCTCTCCATTTCTATCCCTCCAGAATCGGCCAAGGACCCATCCTCACTGGCGTGAGTTCCGGCGAAGCACGGCCGTCGCTCTGCTTCTTTTCCCCCTCCCTCTCTCTTAACCAGTGGGGCCCAATGTCAGCCTCTCCACTCGCGCCCGAAGCGGTACGAGTGGAGGCATGTTCTATGAATACGCCATCGACGTCACCCCCCTGGTTTTCTGTTTAATTCAATTTAATTCAAAAATTTGACCAGACCTTTGACCAGTGATAACTTTTAAAATATAAGTCCAAATGAGTTGATTATTTTTGCATTGTGTTTGTTTTGAAGAGCTCTAGCAGCGCACCAAAGTGGGGTTTTTCCTTACTGTCTAGAATTTCTGGTGATTTTCAGAGTGGTTTTTGATATTTTGTTTTGCTTTTTTTTAATATTTTCAGAGGGAGAGACTTGTCTTGAAGATAACCAGGAGGAGTGTGAACCTCCTCTGCACTAAGGCAATCCACGCAAACGTTTGGATGGTGTCATTTCAATATCTATGCTTTTTCCAACTTCATATGAGTTATTTTTCATGCATTTAAATTATTTATATAAATATTGCTTGGTGCTAGTTACTTTGTCTTGCTTGAAATGCTTGGTTAAGGTACTGGTTTAATGCATGAACTAGTTTTGGTCAGTAGAATAAAATTTTAACTAAGTGAATATGCTTTTATGAATAATGGTAGTTTCTTCATGATACATGGATTTTCATATAAATTATGAGCTAATTAAAGTAATGCTTGATAAAGACCAGTGAAGTAGAATCAGTAATGTTTAATGATGAGTAGTGCAAGTAGATCATTTGGATGATGTTGATCCGTTCATGTCAAGTGGTATGCTTTGCATGTCGAAAAGTTGCATGATCATGGCATCTGATGACTTGAGTTATTTTATTTTCAAGTTAAACCTGATATTAATCCAACTTGAATATAACGTTGATCGAGTCATGGTGCCACTGAATCGAGTTATTCTCAGTGCGGCCACATTTACCTTTATGGGGAGATCTTGATTCGGTCCGTTGTTGTGCCTCTCGCTGGTGCCTCCAACGAGGGAAGGTTATGGGCATGTTGTACCCTGGCCTAGTAAGCAGACATAACCTTGTGTGCCCATTTGTTTTTATGGTACCTTGTCCCCGTTTGGGACCATTTTTCCACGATGGTGGCCGTTGATGCCTTTGGTAGGCACGAGCCACCCATGACTTAGCCCAGAGAGGTGTTGGTCGGAGTGGCCGGGAGAGTATCATGACAATGGGAGGGTTTCGTCGAAATGCCGTTGGTCCACCCGAATGGGAGTGCGAGGCCATGGGTTCCGTGGTATGGGTAAAGTGTGCTACCTCTGTAGAGTGTATTTAATCTATCGATAGCCGCATCCTCAGTTACGAGCACAGCTCGTGAGTAAGTCACACCATGGATCAACATTAATAAGTAATCTTGCACACTAAGTATTTGTTGTTGGCACTGGTTTGTGATGATGTGGGGGATCATGAGATGATTGTGGTTGGCATGGAAGTGTTGACTTCAGTTGTAATCCGGGTATGATCACCACTCGGTTACGAGGTAACCCGTCTGGTAAGAGAGTCCGAGGGACTCGGTGAGCAAGTTGGTTTGACTGCATCAGTAGTATGATTTGCATTGCATTAATCTGAATAATTGTCATGATATTGTTTGCCCATATGCATATGTTTCTTGTGAGCTTGCAAGTACATTAAATGTACTGACCTGGCATGTCATCCCAGATTTCAGGCAAGTCGCATCGGATCGGAGAGCTTCCCGCGTCTAGATCGTGTCCACATCGGTGTCCCTGTGCTATGGAGTTCCACTTTGTCGTCGTTCTGCTACCGCATAATTTATGTGATCGAGGCCCCTTCATGTTCATTAAATAATGTACATATTGTGCAGCTGCACCGTGTGTGCCGCTTGGCCTCGCAACTGGATGTAATATTAGACCTATGTTTCCGCTAGCATCAATAAAGCGGTTGTTTCCTGTACCATGTTGTTGTGTGTTGCCAGAAGACTTGATCTCTGGACTGGCAATACAAGGTAAACCGGTGGCTTTGAGTCGGGGTGCCACAACCACGATCTGTTCATCAGCATCCCAGGGACGGCAAGCACCGAAGCACCAACCGAAGGGGAGGTGTTCGATGATGAGGTCCTCACCGTTGCCGGGCTCCAGGTTGTCGACCAACCGAGCACTAGTAGCAACGGTTCCAAAGAAGATCAACTCCTCCAAGCCAGGAGCGCCAACTTCCAGAAGCTCCAGGCGCTCTACCGCGCTCGCAAGGATAAGGTGGACTCCAGGATGGCGGCTGTGGACAAGGCAGAAGAAGAGTTCCAGGAGCGCGTTGCTCAGATGCAAGTCTAGTTTTCCCGAGGCCCAGCAAGACCAAAAGGCCACCCAAGACCAGATGGGCGAGCGTCAACGAGAGCTCCTCCTGAAGCAGGCTAACATTGAGAAGGCCCAGGTGGTGGCGAAGGGACAGGCCACCGAGGATGAAGCTGACTAGACGCAGCGCCGCATCCTGCTCGATGCCCAAGAAGAAGACCTGGTTGCCCGTGAATAGGCTCTTGCCGCCAAGCTTCGCGCCAAGGACAAGGAGGTTGAAAACTTTATTGCACAGCGGACCCAGGAGCTGATGCAGGAGCACAAAGATGCACTTGATGCTCTGGCACTGGACCATGCCGGCTGGCTGAAGTAGGCCGTTGACGGTCCTGAGGCTGCAGTGGCCGCCAAGGTCGTGATGGCCGGCAAGGTGGAGAAGCTTGAGATGGAGCTAGAGGAGTTGAAGAAGGAGATCGTGATGCTATAGGACAACAGGGACAAGACCGTCCGCACCTTGTCGGATCTGCAGGTCACCATCTCTAACAAGACCAAGCTACTCTCTGAGGCCAACAACTCCATTGCTTATCTAAAGCTGAAGCTGGAGACCTTGGAGAGGACACTCTCGGAGACTAGGGCCCACAAAAAAACTCTGATCAAGGACCTCGCAGATGAGAGGCACTTGCTGCATAATGCCGCAGACACCCACAACAACCTTGTGGCTGGCACGAAGCTCTGGACCAACCGCCTCATCGACTTTGCGGAGAGGCTCATCATGCAGTTGTCTGTCATGGGCATTCAGGGAGTCCTGGATTAGGGGGTCCTCGGACAGCCGGACTATATACTTTGGCTGGACTGTTGGACTGTGAAGATACAAGATTGAAGACTTCGTCCCGTGTTCGGGTGGGACTCTCCTTTGCGTGGAAGGCAAGCTTGGCAATTCGGATATGTAGATCTCCTTCTCTGTAACCGACTCTGTGTAACCCTAGCCCCCTCCTGTGTCTATATAAACCGGAGGGTTTAGTCCGTAGGGCAACAACAATCATAATCATAGGCTAGCTTCTAGGGTTTAGTCTCTACGATCTCGTGGTAGATCAACTCTTGTAATACTCATATCATCAAGATCAATCAAGCAGGAAGTAGGGTATTACCTCCATCGAGAGGGCCCGAACCTGGGTAAACATCGTGTCCCCCGCCTCCTGTTACCATTAGCCTTAGTCGCACAATTCGGGACCCCCTACACGAGATCCGCCGGTTTTGACACCGACATTGGTGCTTTCATTGAGAGTTCCACTGTGTCATCACGATAAGGCTTGATGGATCCTTCAGTCATCTTCAACGATGCGGTCCAGGGTGAGATTTTTCTCCCCAGACAGATCTTCGTATTCGGTGGATTCGTACTGCAGGCCAACTCGCTTGGCCATCTGGAGCAGATCTATAGCCACGCCCCTGACCATCAGGTCAGGTTTGGAAGCTTGAACTATAATGTTGACATCCGCGGAGACTTGATCTTCGACGGATTCGAGCCCATGTTAGGTGCGCCGAACAGTCACGATGAGCATGACCTAGATCTGCCATCGGACAGTATTCAAGAAATCATGCCTGCGGCTGCCCCGGCCATCACTCCGGAGCAGATCGTGCCATCCGAGGACGGGTGGATGGACCCCGCCGTGGAGGCCGCACACTCATCGGCGCTTGAGCCGAACAGGGACTTCACATCCAAAGAAATCTGTGTCGTCGGACCCTTGGACTCGTCTCCGGCCACAGGCTCCAACCGCGTACGCCGGCGCCATCAAATCTGATTGGGCACCAATCATGGAGTTTACCTCCGCGGATATCTTTCAGCACTCGCCCATGGGCGATGTGCTAAAGTCATTGAAGTCTCTCTCCTTGTCAGGAGACTCCTGGCCAAACTATGCCCGGCTGGAGTGGGAAGCGGACGATAAAGAAATTTGTTCCCCACCCACCACCCACTTAATAGCCACTGTCGATGACTTAACCGACGTACGTGACTTCAACTCCGAAGACATCGACGGTATGGACGACGATGCAGGAGAAGATCAGGAACCACCGCCCTCAGGGCGCTAGACAACCACCTCATCATATGATACATACATGGTGGACACCCCCAAAGAAAGCAATGGCGATGAGGCAACGTAGGATAATCCCTTGGAGAAGCAATCTAGGCACCGGCGTCATAGGCGCTGCTCTAAGCCCCGCCATAGCAAAAATAGTGATACCGGCACAAGAGATGATAGCAATCCGGATGGTGCCGAAGACGAAAACAATCCTGCCCAGCCAGGCTTCGAGCAGGCCGAGCAAGAAGATGGGCAAGCTAGCCCTAAGGAATAGGCAACAGATGGAGAATCAGAGGATGACAATTACATGCCCCTCTCCGAAGATGAAGTGAGCCTTGGCGACGAAGAATTCATCATGCCTGAGGACCCGTCGAGCAGGAGTGCTTCAAGCGTCGGCTTATAGCCACTGCAAAAAGCCTAAAGAAGAAGCAGCAACAGCTTCAAGTTGATCAAGATCTGCTAACTGATAGATGGACCGAGGTCCTGGCAGCCGAGGAATACAGACTCGAGCGCCCAACCAAAAGTTACCCAAAGCGCAGGTTGCTACCTCAACTCGGAGAGGAGGCATTAAAGCCCACACTACCAGTGCATGATCCAGCTGATTAGCCACCTCGGGGCCGGGACAAAGCGGCGTATCAGCCTGAACTCCAGCCCGCACCCCGTCGCCAATCAAACAATAACACTAAGGCCTAGGGCTACACGAAGGACCTGCAAAATTTATTGGAAAACAAAGCAGGACAATCAAGATCGATCTATGGATCATGGGGGCGTGCCAAAATGCGTGATGAGGATCGTCACGCCGGATACACTAAACACAAGTCCGGCCAGGCCAAATACAACAGACCAGAATCATTTGAACTGCGTCGTGTTGTAGCCCGACATAGAGGCACCGCACACCCCCTATGCTTCACTGATGAAGTAATGGATCATGAATTCCCAGAAGGGTTTAAACCTGTGAACATTGAATCATATGATGGTACAACAGACCCCGCAGTATGGATTGAAGAATTCCTTCTCCACATTCACATGGCTCGTGGTGATGATCTACACGCCATCAAGTACCTCCCACTAAAGCTCAAAGGACCGGCTTGGCATTGGCTGAATTGCTTGCTGGAAAACTCCATTGGCAGTTGGGAGAACCTGGAAGACGCATTCCTTGATAACTTCCAGGGCACCTATGAGCGACAAGCGGATGCTGATGACTTAAGTCACATAACACAACAGCCCGGAGAGTCAGCCAGGAAATTCTGGACTCGGTTCCTAACTAAAAAGAACTAAATTTTCGACTGACCAGATGTTGAAGCCCTAGTGGCCTTTAAGCATAACATCCGCGACGAGTGGCTCGCCCGACACCTCGGCCAAGAGAAGCCGAAGTCCATGCCAGCCCTCATGACACTCATGACCCGGTTTTGTGCAGGCGAGGACAGCTGGCTGGCTCGTAGCAATAATGCATCAAGAAACTCTGGCAATTCAGATGTCAGAGATAGCAACGGCAAGCCACGACGCAATAGACACAAGCATCGCAATAATGGCAACAACACCAAAGACACGGCAATCAATGCCGGATTCAGTGGATCCACATTCGGTCAGTGAAAAAAGCCATTCAAAAGAGGCAATCCGGGCCCGTCCAGTCTGGACCGCATACTCGATCGCTCGTGTCAAATTCATGCACCCCTGATAAGCCATCCAATCACACCAACAGAGAATGCTGGGTGTTCAAATAGGCCGGCAAGTTGAACGCCGAAAACAAGGAAAAGGGGCTGCATAGCGATGACAACGAGGAGCCCCGGCCGCCAAACATAGGAGGACAAAAGAAATTTCCTCCCTAGGTGAAAACGGTTAATATGATATACGCAACCCATATTCCCAAGTGGGAGCGGAAGCATGCACTAAGGGACGTATATGCGATGGAGCCAGTCGCCCCAAAGTTCAACCCATGGTCTTCTTGTCCGATCACCTTTGATCGCAGGGACCATCCCACCAGTATCCGTCATGGCGGATCGGCCGCATTGGTCCTCGACCCCATCATTGACGGATTCCATCTCACACGAGTCCTTATGGACGGTGGCAGCAGCCTGAACCTGCTCTATCAGGATACAGTGTGCAAAATGGACATCGACCCCTCAAGGATCAAACCTACATAAACCACCTTTAAATGTGTCATACCAGATGTAGAGGCCTATTGCACGGGCTCAATCACACTGGAAGTGGTCTTCGGATCTCTGGACAACTTCTGAAGCGAGGAGTTAATCTTCGATATCGTCCCCTTCTGCAGTGGCTATCACGCGCTGCTCGGACGAACCGCATTTGCCAGATTCAATGCGGTACCGCATTATGCATACCTCAAGCTCAAAATGCCAGGACCTTGCGGGGTTATAACAGTTAGTGGAAACACATAGCGCTCGCTCCATACGAAGGAGCACACTGCGGCCCTCGCAGCAGAAGGAGAAAGCAGCCTTCTTAGGCAAACCGCCAATTCGGCGATAAAACCCCCGGACACCGTCAAGCGAGTCCGAAGTACCCCTCAACAAGATCGTACGGCACGTCCAGAGCTCGACTAGCAATTTGGCCTCCATCCTAGTCCCGGTCAAGGAGGGAAATTTGTGATGCGCGTACATAATTACGCACTCAAAATACTATGGACATAGGAGGAGGCACGGCTATGACACGGTCCACAATGCGGCTCGACCGCCCCAGGATCCGTGAATCTTTACACTCTTTTTCTTTCATGTCCCTATCTTCTGGAGGCTCTTCCGATAGCCCGACTATTAGACCCATAGGAAGACGGATGCACCAAGGAGACAAGAAGCTTTGGCGTACAAGGGAATCCTCAGGTGGTCTCTGATAATGATCATTATACCTGTTTTACATACCCGTACGCAGCTCGCTCTTGGTCAGGACGTGTCAAACAGTCATGTTCAGCTTATCGCACTACTTGTACACATACGCCTCGGCGTATTATTCAAATGACAATGGAAAATAATGTACAGTGTCAGCTTACTATTGCATTCCTTTATCCTTTTCCTTTACTGTTTATTTATTACAAATTGCACCCGTACATTTTGGTACGTTCAGTTCGCCAGGGGCTTCAGTGTACCCCATAACACGGCAACAAAAGTCTGAACACTTTCGACAGTGCGGCACCCCGAACTTATAGCATTATATGCATCAGCTCCGAATCATGTCTTGGGTCAATAGTTGGGTTTGCCCGGCTCCCATGTTTTCGTACCTTATATTCCGCTATATCGGCTAAGGTAGCACAGGGAGAACTACTATGATTGTGTCCCGGTTCTTCCAGACGAGCACCACAATAGAGAAAGCTGAAAACTAACTATCATGATACGGCGAGAGCTGGTCGCTGTTCGAGAGGTCTCAAATCCTTAAAGATTTTTTCCGCTTTGGCCGAGGAATCAGCCTAGCCCAATTTAGGCGTGTATAGCGCCCCAAGTTCGGTCTTCCGAATACTAGGAGCTTCGCCGAAATTTAAAATTGTAGACTTCTATGGCTAAGTGAGGGTGATAAAGCCGTATAGTCCGATTGCCTTGTTCTCTACGCTAAACACCTCCTTAAAGGACCAAAAATTTGGATAAAAATGTTTAGATTTATCTCGAACACCCCAGTACTAGTTATGTGGGGGCAGAAGCTGACGAATGGCCAACTACCAATTGTTATAAACGGCCGCACAGAAGATAATATTTTAAATCAACAAGCATTATATAGCGCACATGAACTCGTTTTCATATTACAGGATCACATGAGTACATTTATTCAAACATTACATCCTTAGCAAATTCATCCGCCACAAGGCGGGCACCCTTCAGGACACCCTCATAATACTTTTCAGGGTGGCGATGCTCCTTGCCGTCCAGCGGCCCCTTTGTCACTTGCTTCTCGGCATCCATCTTCGCCCAGTGCACTTTCACACGGGTGAAGGCCCTGCGCGCCCCTTCAATGTAGAATGGCCGCTAATGGCTTCAAGCCGCAGACAGGCATTCACAAGCCGCTTTACCAGGCTGAAGTAGCTACTGGGAAGGGGCTCGTCAGGCCACATCAGGACTATGAGATCCTTCATGGCCAGTTCTGCTGCCTTGTGAAGTTCGACCAGTTGCTTCAGCTGGTCGCTCAAAGGCATCGGGTGTTCGGCCCCAATATACTGGGACCAGAACAATATCTCCGTCAAGCTCCCTTCCTTAGCTCGGTAGAACTCTGTGGCATCAAAAACACTACGCAGCAGATCTGCGAATGCTCCTGGAGAGCCCCAAATTCGGGTAAGTAAAAGGAAAGTCTCCTTCACATGCTTGCTTTGCATAATGAATGCCTTACCCGCTGCTATCTTCTTGGCCGCCTGAATCTCCTGAAGGGCCTTCTGGGCTTCGGCCTTGGTGTCTTGCACACTCTGGAGGGCCTTCGCAAGCTCGGACTCTTGCGTCTTGGAGTCACGCTCCAAGGACTTGAATTTTTTGACGAAGTCCTAGAGCTCTTGATGGACCACATTAACCCGAGCCTCCTGTTTCTCGCGCTCGGTGTGCTCCTTGGCCGCCTTGTCTTCGGCCTCGGACAGCGCCTTCTTAAGGGCTGCCACTTCGGTCGTGGCCCCTATTAAAATTCATGATGCTTCTGTTAGCATCAACGATTTTTCCTTTATATGACACACGGACGGGATATCGCTTACCTTTGTTCTCCTCGGGCTGCCTCTTCACGAGGCCGAGCTCTTCCTCAGCCCGCCCCAGGTTCTGCTTCAGTCCGGAGAACTCCGCAGTGAGGGCGACAGCGGTCGGCAATGATGCCAGCTTATTCAAATAGACATAATATGATTAGACTCATGTGGATGTTATTTGATCCTCTGTTCGACCTTTCTTTCCGAACTCCAAATAGAGCATCAGGGGCTACAGTCTATACTGTGATATTTTCTCATAATTTAATTACTTACCTCAAAGCCTGTTAGGAGGCTGGTGCACGCTTTGGTCAGTCCGCTTTTGGCGGACCGAACCTTCTCAATCACCACACTCATAAGAGTACGGTGTTCTTTATCAATGGAAGCGCCCTGAAGCGCTTCTAGCAAGTTGTCTGAGGCCTCTGGATGGATAGAGGTAATCGGCACAGGCGGCTCGCCCCCCTTAGCGAGGGGCTGCTTGCCTGAGTCCGGAACCACTGGAGGTTCTGACGCAGTATCTGGATGGGGGCCAAACCTGATGCGGCCCCCCTCATCAGAATCCATGGGGGTCTTCCTCCCCATGTGCCCGGCGTCGGGGAATTTGCCTTGGGGCGCCTCCAGAATTGTCTCCCCCTGGCCCATTATCCTCTGAGACAACACCTCGGTGTCGTCCGCGGGCCGGGGGGTGGTGGCCGTTGGGAGCGAGTCGCTGTTCATCACCGACGCGCTCAAAGACCCATCCGAAGAGGATAAGTCGACGCGGGCTTTGGACGGACTGCACGATCATATTCAACATGATAAGAAGCAATAAAGCAAAACGTGCCAGAAGTATTATGGTATCCAGATACTTACGACCTCACTAGGGGCTTGTCCCTGGGTAGCCACTCCTCATCGCTATAGGCGGCTGTTGTGGAATGGTCCGGAGGGAGGGTCCTTCCCCTCTTGGACCCTTCGGCCTCCCCAGAGGGGGCGGCCTTCCTTTTCTTTCCCCCTCGGTTTGGTGGGGGAGGGTTTTCCTCTTCCTCCTCCTCGTTTTTGTTGGAGAAGTGTGCCTCAGTGTCTTCAGACGATGAGTCCCACACCGCCTTGTGTCGGAGACCCTTCCTGGTCCCCGTGGCCTTCTTCTCTGGCACCTCGTAAGGCGCCGGAAACAACATCTCCGAAAGGAGAGCCATTGCCGGATCTTCAGGTAGCGGAGCCAGACAATCGATCCACTCCGCAGTCGCTAGCCAGTCTTGTTAAATTGGCATAAAACCTTAGATTCCTCCCACGATTATACTAGGGAAAGGCACATATTGTGAAATACAGATAGCTTACCGGATTGGCGCAGAGCTTTGCGCTGAGTCCGCGATCCTCGGCAAGGGGAGGAGGCACCTCGGCAGCCTTGAACAACACATTCCAAACATCTTTGTGCATCGTGTCGAAGAGCTCTCACAGTTTCTGGTGTTCGTCCGGGATGAACTCCCACATATTGAATTCCCGTCTTTGACACGGAAGGATCCGGTGGAAGAGCATGACCTGGACCACGTTGACAAGCTTGATTTTCTTGCTTATCATATTTTTGACACAGTTCTGGAGTCCGGTCAGCTCCGCTGGCTCGCCTCAGGCTAAACCCTTCCTTTCCCAGGAGGTAAGCCGCATGGGGATGCCGGATCGAAATTCGGTGGCCGTCACCCAGTTGGAGTCTCGCGGCTCGGTGATATAGAACCACGCCGATTGCCACCCCTTCACGGTCTCCACGTAGGAGCCTTCGAGCCAGGTGACGTTGGGCATCTTGCCCACCATGGCGGCTCCGCACTCCGCCTGCTGGCCGACCACTATCTTTGGCTTCACGTTGAAGATCTTCAGCCACAGGCCGAAGTGGGGCTTGATGTGGAGGAAGGCCTCGCACATGATGATAAACACCGATATGTTAAGGATGAAATTGGGGGCCAGATCATGGAAATCTAGCCCATATTAAACATGAGCCCACGGACAAATGGGTGGAGAGGAAATCCCAGTCCGCGGGACGAAGTGGGCAAGAAACACAACCCTCTCATGGGGTTTCGGAGTAGGGGCGATCTACCCCGCGTCCGGGAGCCGGTGCCCAATGTCAGCATCCAAGTATCCAGCCTCCCGGAGCCTCGTGATGTCCTCCTCCGTAACGGAGGAGGCCATCCACTTGACTTCCGCTCCAGACATGTCTGGAATGGATTTACGAAGAAGGTGAGAGCTTGGGCACTGGAGCTCGAGCGTATGAGAATGGATGAGCGAAGAAAGAAGAAGGTGTGGGTGAAAAATAGGAATCCTTATCCCTTTATAAAGGCGGTAGAAATTGTGCGCCTCCCCACTTGCCCTGTAAAATCGCTTATTCCCCAAGCGTCGTGATTGATGACACGGTTGGGTTACCCACACCCATATTGATGAGAATCCCGTGTTAAGGGGACATGATCTCTGCTTTGACAAGACGTGCCAAGGAAACCGCCCCGCAATATGTGCAGTAGCTGGTTGAGAAAAATGGTTCGAATAATGACCGGGCCATGGTGTGATGTCACGCTATGAAAAGTTGTCAGCAGATTAGACTTGTGGAATATTGTGCTCTCTAGGGTGGTATGTGGAATTTGTTTTGCAGAGTCGTACACGATCCTCCTATTCGAAATATTCTATGGAGTATTCGGAGAAGGAACCCGCCTTGCAATGCCGAAGACAATCTGCGCACCAGACTCATCGTCATTAAAGCCATCAGGGGCTACTGAGGGAGTCCTGGATTAGGGGGTCCTCAGACAGCCGGACTATATACTTTGGCCGGACTGTTGGATTGTGAAGATACAAGATTGAAGACTTTGTCCCGTGTTTGTGTGGGACTCTCCTTTGCATGGAAGGCAATCTTGGCAATTCGGATATGTAGATCTCCTTCTCTGTAACCGACTCTGTGTAACCCTAGCCCCCTCCGGTGTCTATATAAACCGGAGGGTTTAGTCCGTAGGACAACAATAATCATAATCATAGGCTAGCTTCTAGGGTTTAGCCTCTACGATCTCGTGGTAGATCAACTCTTGTAATACTCATATCATCAAGATCAATCAAGCAGGAAGTAGGGTATTACCTCCATCGAGAGGGCCCGAACCTGGGTAAACATCGTGTCCCCCACCTCCTGTGACCATTAGCCTTAGACGCATAGTTCGGGACCCCCTACCCGAGATCCGCCGGTTTTGACACCGACAGGCATGCCAAGCTTCAGGTTCGCCTGGGAGGTGAACGTGATCGAAAGTGCCAGGTTGACCCTGTTCTTCGAGCGCGTCGTCGATGCCCTGGTGCTGCTCCACTCCAATCGAGCAACTTATCTGGCCGAGGAAGCCCAGAAGCTTTGCCGGGGCGCCTTGACCGAGGTGCTCACCATGGTGGTGTACTGGAACCCCAGCGTCGACTCGCCAAAACGCTCGAGAGCTTGCTGGAGGATGTGGACCTCTAGGCGCTCGAAGAGCGTATCGAGCCCATCATGAGCTGTGTTGGCGGGGTGAAGAGGCTAGAGGGCCAGCGTCGGGATTAACTGCCCCTTTCTTATCGCCGTTGCGAGTACGTACCCAAGACAATTTTATCTTTAGTCAGAATCGCGGCAATCACTGATGAAATATAACTTTGCCGTGCTTTGAACTGATTGCATGTTATTTTCCTATTTGATTTCTCTTTGTATGTATTACACCTTACGCTTAGTTGGATAGGCTTGCCGGCACATTAACCCTTGCCGCGAGCGCTTTGAGGAATGGATCCTTAGCAGCCTGCTGGGGGTGTCGCTGCCGGGTAAACCACCTTGCCGTTCTTGGCGCAACCACTTGAGCTATTGAGCGGACTGGAAATAGAACAACTACGTTGCCAATAGTGGCAGGGTTCCATCGCGTGCAGGTTTTCCATAGAAGAACCAAAACCATTCAAGGGTAATAACCTTACAAGAATGAAATTGCTCAAAGTTTTGGCATGACTTAGCTTTTTGTTGTTATGCGGATCATCGTTGCGGCTGCAGACGACACCGTTCACCTGGCTGCTGGTACCAGAGCAACGTAA
Organism: Triticum aestivum; assembly: GCF_018294505.1. Classification (NCBI taxonomy): domain Eukaryota; kingdom Viridiplantae; phylum Streptophyta; class Magnoliopsida; order Poales; family Poaceae; genus Triticum; species Triticum aestivum. Next base: position 348,537,120 of record NC_057798.1, read on the forward strand.
ATGGTCTTGATCTCCTCCACCACTAGCATCTGCCATGTCGCCTGTTTGCACTGGGACGGGCGGACCGGCTCCAAACGAACCGATCATCGTGGTCGTCTTCTTCTTCGAAGCCATGGCGATGAAGAAACTGTTGCACGAACTATTAGACCAGATTCTCACAAGTTCTACCCCCTTCCTGGCGCGCCAAAGATGTCGGGGAGAACGACACCTATGGGATCACGAGGATCCCTTCTACGGTTGGCGGGGTGAGGAGCTGTGTGAAGAGCAGGTCTAGTGATCAGCGTGAGGGATTTTTACCCAGGTTCGGGCCGCACTGGTGCGTAAAACCCTAGTCCTGCTTGTGTGTATATTTTGTGTTCTTGAGCTCTTGAACTAGCTTCAGTGCATGCCCGGTCCAAAAAGTCTGAATCCTCTCCAAGTATGCCTCGGGCCTCCTTTTCTATGTCAAAGGGTTGCCACAACGGCAGTGGAAAGTATCTACGACATTCAAACTTATCGCTCGGCACCATAGGACATACACATTTAATGCACTGCTTACGTGCCCTCTTACTTTATCGAGGATGGTAACAGTAACCGTCCCGTCTGTCGCTGCCCCTCCTTGCCTTGACACACGTCCAGGCTGACGAGGCATGCACCGCTAGGCTGGCTGGTTGCTGCTGCGCTGGCGTGGTGGTAGAGCCTCCATGAAGATATGCATGCCGCCACGCAGGCTCCTGCCTAGTTGGCAAGCTGGTCGTTGCGCTGGAGTGGTCGTGAGGTGGCAAAATCCATGCCTGGCGCGGGCTTGGCTACAGCCCGTAATTGTCCCCAACAAGAGTCTTGCCGGGGGCCTCGCAGTCATCCCCGAAAAGGACCTTGCCAGGGGGCTTCATCTTCTGGTCCCACGTGGGCGTGCAGGCCGTTAGTCCTCACAAAGATCTATATGCTACTATGCAAGCGTCCCCAAGTCTTGGCCTTGACGCTGTCGATGGTGTCAAAACTCTCAGCCTCAAGGGGGATGGCCTTGCTGGTGCTTCGCAGGTCACCCCGGTAAGGCTCTTGCCGCGGCTACATATGCTGCCCCAGCAAGGGTGTTGCCAGGGGAGGTCCAGCCCGTCTTCTGTTCCCTGTTCACTGTCTTGAATGTTTGTTCTTGGTAGTCTTGTATTTTGTCTCCTCCTGCCCCGCCAAGCCTTGCCGCAGGCGTGTCTACGATTGCCCGTGCACAAGTAAGGGGTACACAAGAGCCCATACTTTTGTACACTGACACAGGTCTATCCTTGATTTCTTATATGATGGAATTGAGGAGTAGTCTATTGACCACATCTTTATTGGGGATATCAGCTACTCCTCGTTGATGAAGTCTTCCAAAAAAAATTGTCAATCGATCAGTGAGTTCCATAACACTTTCCTTTTGCAGACTTCTAAAACCAGCAAATATGGCAGGAAGCATTTGAGTGTGGGGATCCGTTCTGGCAATGAATTCTTCATGAGCATCTTTTATGACATCCCATAGTTGCTTTGCAGTGTTGAGCTTTTGGAATCGAAGGTAAATATCTCTTGACAGACTGCAATAGATGATATCTTTTGCTTGAGCTTCCAACTGCAGATTGGCTTTGTCATCGGAATTTGGATCATTCGGTTGCTGAACAGTATATCTATGATCTCCCATGAATCATAGTTGATAGCTTGAATTTTGGTTCTCATTCGTTCCTTCCAATAGAGTTAGTCATTTCCATCGGAGATAGCAAATCTTTTAGAGTGCAAGGATCTACCTGCATATGACATACTCAAAACTCCAAGGATGTTACACCTTTAATAAACAGAGACAGGGAGTACCTGCTCTGGTACCAATTGTTAGGACCGAGAGTATATCGACTAGAGGGGGGTGAATTGGAGATTCAAAAATTCTTTCAAATGTTTTGAAACCGATCCCAATCACAGCAGCAAAAAGATGGAAAGGAGCAAATGAACTGAACCAATCTTCATTGCCAGAAGCATATTCCTCAATGAAGGAAGTAATAATAGTACGAGCTTGGCAAATCATAGGTCTAACTATGATGAGATTAATGCAACATGAAAAAACATGCAGTAGAATGAGGCAAAACATGATGTGGGTGGAAAGTGATATGCATGATGGTTAACCTAGGTAAAATGATGATGTCTAAATGGAGTGGTGAAAATGCAACGGAATGAGATACGAAGAATAACTCAAGTGAATGACAACAAGGTGTCGAGGTACACAAACATGGGCTATTTGTTTCCCCTGACTTGTGCACAGACGGAAAGCCTCTGCCCCAGCAGCCAGTGCTCGCCAGGGGAACAACTACCAACATGTAAGACAAGGCCAAGACAAAGAAGCCTCTTTTCATGAGATTAAGGAGCGCATTAGAAGGAACAAGATAGCAAGATATCACCTTGGGAATGGCTGCCTTGCTGGGTCTTGGCGCCCTGGCGGGTGCTTGAGTCTTGGCGGCCCCGGCAAGCCTGCCGGGGTAAATATGGACTTGTCTTCCGGATAGTCTCGACCTGGCCACCGCTCCACCGCACTGCGACACCAGTCAGTTACCAATGCGGTGTCGAGCCTCCAAGCGTCTAAGTAGCCTCCACTAAGCATGTGACAACTCGCCGGAAGACAAATCGCACTCATTTGTGACCCATCCATAGGCATGTCAAGATAATAAGCAAACGATGGTTCGGCGGCGGAATAAGCTTGCCAGGAATGCACCCCCAAACGCCACCTAAGGTAGCAGTTATGGCATTTCATACTAAGTGCCAAAGTTAGGTATGATAGCACTGTTGTCTACGAATCACTAGATAGTGCCTGTTTTGCCACTATGGTTATGCCTTAGACTATAAAAGGAGGTCCAATGCAACCTAGACAAGGACTCGAACATTTACACACTTGTACGTGCGTAGCCTCTCTCCCCGATGCCACCTTGTCGGGCTTGAGCGCTATGCATTGTAGTGTTCCACCATCCAATGCACTCAAAGCAGGAGTAGGATTATACGCTTCTAAGCGGCTCAAACATGGGTAAAAATCAGTGTCTCATCATCGTTGCACTTCGTCATGGCTTCCGCTCTTTATGCAATGTGATCTCCCCCTTACCGAACCACAAAGGGGCCTGTGGCCCCACAGGTGATCGTGTTCCTCTAAAACATCTTTGGGGCACAAGGTAGGGGTGGGGGTCCCTTGCGTGAGCCATAGATTGTGAACAACACGTCGATATGCATCATGATATTCTTCGTCCATGGCTCCGAAGAAGAGGAGCAATGATGTTCCTTAGCCTCATCCTTCCGATATTTCGTTACGCGCCCCCATCATGGCGACGCCGGTGACAAAAAAAGAGGGAGATCGGTTCCACAGGCAGCCTGGCTGCCAAACCATACATAGTAGAAATAGGAGGCGGAACACGTGATAGGACCATCCTTCCTGCGATCCTCGATCATGCGCACACTTGATCCCAGGAGGTCCGACCTGATGTGGTGGGCAGGTAGATGGTGCGTGCTTTGCACCCCTTTTTCCCTCCTTCCATGTCAATGGTGAGATTACAGGGTGGTGATGCCGCCAATGTCGATGAGCCTGCATGGAAGCTCGGTCCCACATTTGTCCTGCCAAGGATAAATCCTGAGCTGAATGCTGGAGCAAATCCATCGGCTGGCACCCCCGGCAAGCAGACCGCGGCAAGGCCCCATGCACCAACGTGTCTACCATGCTGGCCACTGAGGGGCATTGGAAGTCAGTGGGAAAGTGGGACTAGTTTTCCATCTTTTCCATGATGAATCTTTAATCACGGATGTTTTCATTAACCCCTCAGCCCGTGTCGGGGAGAGCGCATGATTAACAGCCGCGAAGTCCCTCCATGTTGTTGCTTTCCCATTTTTCCCTCTTTCCAGGTTGAAAGCGGAAGCGTGTGCATGATCGCACCAGAAGACATGAAAAGGAGAGACGGCCACAGGAGAAGAAATGTGCTTAAGCAAAATACGCACCCCAACAGGGGGCATGAACAAAAGCTAAGTTGACATGCTTAAAAACTTTCAATCCAACTCACGTTTGCATATCCCTTGAATAACCAAGGTTTTGTATGACGATTCCCTTGCGTGATGGAACCTTACGGTACTTGTCTGTGCTTTTTCTTTGTTTCGAGTCCGCTCAATGAAGCAGGTGGCTGCATCAAAGACTATTAAGGAAAAACCTACCAACAGCGTGTCCTTGCTAGCTGAATGCTAAGGACCCGCATCTCAAAGCAATCGTAGCAGCATGTTGTTGGCGAGCAACCAAAGTGCGCGAGGAAATCAACCATATGAATACCAGTGGAGAAATGAAGGGGATAGCGTACGCTCACATATAAATACCAGTTCAGCAAGCATTGAAACGAAAATAGTGTGGAATCTAACATGGGATACACATTGTGTCTTAGTACGGGGCAGCACAATAGCCAGAATGCTCTAAGGATTGGTCCAACGACCTCCTGGGACTCTTGGGATGGAAAGGACCTTGTCAGCAAGGGGGCCGGCCTCACCGCGGCAGCATAGATGTCGTCGCCTAGCAGCAGCTTCTTGAAGGAATCAGAGAGGTTGAGATCCGGATGAAAGAAGGCGAGGTTTCTCAAGACCAGGAAGCGGGCATTGCAGGAAAGCTTCCGCAATTCATTGGAAAAGCAGGCAGCCCTGTTGTGTTCGTACATCTTCAACCCTTTGATCAAACCTTCAAAGAAGAACGTCAGCTTGACACTTGGAAATTCATGCTCACCGACGGAGAAGGCCCAACTCTTCATGTCCATGGTAGCAATCTAGGCAGTAAGGCGTTCGGCAATGTCAATCATACTCTTGATCCAAAGGTCACGCTGCTGAATCTAGTTCTCTAGTTTGTCTTCTGCGTCCCTTTGGAGAGTTCTTGCCTTATTTAAATCTGCCATTAGAAACTTTTTGCACCAAGTGGCGGATTTCCGATCCTTCTCCAGAGAGCCAACCCTGGCTTTCATATTGGAGATGGTTCCGTTGGCAGTATCAAGGTCCTGGCTCTTGGAGGAGAGCTGCGATTGCACGCCCTCCAGGGTGGCCTCTGCTTTCCGTGCTTCCTCTTTGAGCGCCAAGATCTCCTTGCTACTCCTTGCAAGGTCTTCGGTCAACTTGCTCACTCGATTTTCAAGGTCATTTTTGGCAACAGATGCAGAAGCTAGCTCGTCGGCAACCTTCTTGAATTGGCAGAGGATTCAAGGGTGACTGTGTTGAGGGTGGCTTTGCAGTCATCCGCCAAGTCCTTGGTGCACTGCTAAACAAAGGGCCTCCAGCTCCTCATCCTTGCCATTGAGAGTAGCTTCGAGCGACCCCTCCCTACCGGAGATGTGCTTCTCCTTGGCGTTTAGAAGTGTTTCACGCTCCGCCAACCGGACCTCCTGGCAGCAAGGTCCTCCTTGGCCATGGTCAACACCTCTTCTTGCCGCAAGAGGGAGTGGGACTGCTTCATGTACCACCGGTGCAGTTGATCACCTTTATTCGTCAGCTTCTTGTCCATTGGGTCAATGGAGTTGCGCTACATCTTGATCGCCTCCCACTTGAGGCTATACCTGTTCTACACGTCTTTGAACCCTGCTGCCATCGATTCCAGGAAAGAAAAATGTTTGCTGCTATCAGTAGGATTGCCAGCTTCTTCAACCCTCTGGGACAGCGGCGCCAATATGCATCTAATGTCTTCATCAAAATCTGCGCCCGCTAAAGCAGATGAGCTAGGATTCGCGAGACAGGATTGGGCAAGGATTAGTGCCAGCTTGCTTGGAGAAGGTTGCGGAGCCGCAGCCTGAGGATAGCCCACGGGAAAGGGTCCCAAAAATTGGAGAGGAGCCTTCTCCTCGACAACCGTTACCAGACCAGATATGCTGCTAGGGCTTTTCTCTACTTCTTCCGAGAACTCCTGAATATCCTTGGTAGCTCGCCCATGGTCTTGCGCGGCAGCATCCTTCCAAATACTGGCCACCTCCTCCAAGAGCTCGGGTCATCAGTTGATCAAGCTACAAACAAAATTAACAGATACGATGACAAGAAGCCAGACGCTACCAAATCAAAGCCAGGGAGATGAGTAATTCGAGCAAGTAAAACAAAGTTCAAGTGGACTACCCGGTGGTGGCTGCTGTGGGTGGATGTCTGCTCCACCGACAACATCTATTGACAGCGCGCGGTCCACGACCACCCCTTTGGTGGTTGTGGCCTCGACGCGAGAAGACCCTTCAGTGGAGACTCTTTCTGGTGACTCCTATACTTGAACCTTGGTCAATAAGGACCCTTGGTGGGTGGGTCCATCGCGGTGAGCTCTGGTGTCCTGACTCTCGCCTGATCCCCTGCCGGGGGATGAGGGGCGCTCCTCCGCGCATCCGTGCGTGGGCAAAATGTGTCCTATTCCTTCGCGCTGGGGACTAGACTAGCTCCTAGGCACAGGATCCCCTGCCTTATCCCCCACTAGACCTGTGCTTGCTGAATGGCCTGGCACCACCACATGCTTGGCCCACTGAGCAAGGGGTTCTTCGTCCCTGTCAAGTTGACAAGACAAGATTAAATTAGCAACCAAGTGCGGAATACTTCAACAAAAGGCTTAGTCGTTCTGCTACTCTGGGTCCACGAGCATGGAGACCAGCTCGTACGCTGTAGGTGGCAGGGTCACCCTGCCCGTTTTCAAGGATGGAGGAGCAGAACTTCCCGGCAGCAAATGAACTTGTCGGTGGGGCCGAGGCCTCTGGCGGGATCCATCTTGGCGAGGGAGTTGGGCTTGACTGGGGGCCAGGGTCTACCCCCATGACAACTCGTCACTTGGCGGAGCGGAGTCTTGGCGTCAGAAAGGTGATTGGATTGGCGGCATACCATGTCTTGCTTGTCAACCTTGGTGGCTATCTTCTTCACCCTTTTGGCGGCCCACGAGGAAGTAGGGGCCACTGGTTCCCGGCAGGCCCGCTTGCGAAAGCGTCGACCTGGCTCTGGGATTGAGGACCCATTTCGAGCCTTTCCTCCTCCACCTCGGGCTGCTTTACCTCCTCAGCCTCGCCTCCTTTTGGGCCTCTCCTGCCATAACATGAGGAATTCTAGCCCCGGCAGAGTCAAGCCCGGTAGCCTCCTCTACGGCATGCTCTTCACTCCCTTCATCAAAAAAGCCTTCACCTTCCTCCTCCTCCTCTTCGGGCCTCGTACCTCCGGCAGCCTAGAGCGCTATGTCCTCTGTGATTCGCGTCATAATGAATGCTACCTCTACCTTGGAGGTGCGCTTGATAAGGTTGTTCTTCACCCTAGAAGCACATTCTTCCAAACCGGAGACCCAGTCTATCTCTGTATCTAGTTTGGGCAATTGCCAGTCAGCCTCAACTCTATAGGCATTGCATGTAGGCATCCATTTCAGAATTTGGTCCAGGGCGGAGTTAAGGTGCAGGGGAACAACCTTTGCTGGCAGATGGAATGGCACAAGGTTGCCGAACATTCTGGTATTCCCAGGCAAACCTGTGCCTTTTCTGCGGTGTGCAGGAAGTTAGCCCCCACATGCTCGACGGTCAGCCCAGCAGCTTTGAGGCGGGCAATCCTGTTCAACATCGAGCGCAGCCTGTCACCGGTGGGGCCCAACTTACTCATTCGCTTCCGCGCATGACACATTTAGTCTGCGCCGAGCAAAACTCAGGGGCCTCCTTGTCCTGGATCCAACACCAATCCTCCCTCCATTCCTTCCACTTGCCGCGCTGCTGGCCAGAAAGATAATCCCAATATTCCTTCTTGCCCAGGGAATCCAACTTATGTTTCCCGGGCGGTGAGATTTATCTTCCATCCATGGGATGAAGAAGTGCCTGAACAGGTCCACATTGGGGGTGACTCCAACAAAGTTCTCAAACAAATAAGCGAAGATTTCCATGCACGCCATAGCATTGGGTGTGAAGTCTAGAAGGTGGAATCCATACACTATCATCATGGCGCAGAAGAAGTCAGAGAAGGGGGGGGGGTGAGGCCGCAGGGAAGTACATGCAGAAGAAGCGGTATGTGTCTGATGGGATCTTGGCCCCGTCCGGCAGAACCATAGGTGTTCCATGCCCTTTCGGGACTTCCCTCCCCCACATATATGCATACCTCGTGATTAAGGTATTGCCATCCAAGTTCGATGGGAAGAAAACCATGTCTTCCTATTGCCGCTTGTCCAGTTCCTCCGCCTTCTTCTTCCTTTCCTCTGCCGTGGTGTCTTTGGCAGCGGCCACTTGCTTCCCCTTCAAGGAACTCGTCTTTCGCTCCATCTCTCAGACTCACAGGAAAAGAGAAGTTCTAGCAGAGCTTTTGGGGGCGGATGCTTGTGGTGGAGGTGGTTTCTTGTCTTGAGGAAGAAGATGAAGGGAGAAGAAATGGATGCAAATGAGCAGCACCCCTTCGCCTTGCCTTTTTATTGGGAACATGCGCGGGAGCTGGCTATTTGCTATCTTTTTCGGGAAGTTACCATTTTCGCAGGCGCATTACCCTCTAGCAGGTACTAGTCATCATGACGACAGCCGCATACACTACAAAAAGGATACACTTCTGTGATGATACATGTTTGTCACAGTATGCCACGTTTTCTATCATGCATGTACATCCATGACGATTTTATGACAGAATCAAGATAGTCATACCTGTGATGTCGTAGAAGTGTTCCATAACAATACCAAAATTATCATCACGGAAGTGTCCACTTCTGTCATGCCCAATATGCAATACTATCCTAAAGAGACTCGAAGGTCCCACCAAGGATAGAACCGCATATTGAAACGCTTTTGCAAGGTGGATATCATTACATCAACATTACATAATAGATGGGGATACATACAAAAGGCATACAATGCCACATGAATACAACATCACAATACATAAGAGCATCATCCAACTACAGATGAAACACAAACAGAAACTCAAACGACATCCACCCTGCTAGCCCAGGCTGCCGACCTGGAACCTATCCCCTGATCGAAGAAGAAGCAGAAGAAGAACTCCAAAACAAGCAAACATCGCTCTCGCGTCATGATCATCGCATAACCTTTAGCTGCAACTGTTGTGGTAGTAATCTGTGAGCCACGAGGACTCAGCAATCCCATTACCATGGGTATCAAGACTAGCAAAGCTTAATGGGTAAGGAAGGGGTAAAGTGGTGATGTTGCAGCAACGACTAAGCATATATGGTGGCTAACATACGCAAATAAGAGCGAGAAGAGAGCAAACGGAACGGTCGTGAAGCTAGCAATGATCAAGAAGTGATCATGAACTCCTACTTACGTCAATCATAACCCAAAACCGTGTTCACTTCCCAGACTCTGCCGAGAAGAGACCATCACGGCTACACACGCGGTTGATGCGTCTTAATTTGGATCTGGTGTCAAGTTATCTACAACCGGACATTAACAAATTCCCATCTACCCATAACCACGGGCACGGTTTTCAAAAGATAATACCCTGCAGGGGTGTCCCAACTTAGCCCATGATAAGCTCTCGCGATCAACGAAGGATATACCTTCTCCCAGGAAGACCCGATCAGACTCGAAATCCCGGTTTACAAGACATTTCGACAATGGTAAAACAAGACCAGCAAGACCTTCCGTTGTGCCGACAAATCCCGATAGGAGCTGCACATATCTCGTTCTCAGGGCACACCGGATGAGCCAGACATCGGGTTGGCATAGACCCTGATTGCCCAGGGGGCACCGGACATCGCTCGGTTTGGACCAGCACTCAGAGGAGAACTGGCCCGGGGGGGGGGGGGGTAAAATAAAGATGACCCTCGGGCTCCGGAAACCCAAGGGAAAAAGGGCTAGGTGAGGCAAATGGTAAAACCAATGTTGGGCCTTGCTGGAGGAGTTTTATTCAAAGCAAACTGTCAAGGGGTTCCCATAAATCACCCAACCGCGTAAGGAACGCAAAATCCGGGAACATAACACCGATATGATGGAAACTAGGGAGGCAAGAGTGGAACAAAACACCAGGCATAAGGCCGAGTCTTCCACCCTTTACCAAGTATATAGATGCATTAATTAAATAAGAGTTATTGTGATATCCCAACATAATCCTGTCCACCATGGAGCAATCTTCAACTTCACCTGCAACTAACAACGCTATAAGAGGGGCTGAGCAAAAGCGGTAACATAGCCAAACAACGGTTTGCTAGGAAGGGTGAAAAAGGTTACATGCTGACATGGCAATTTGGGAGGCTCGAACAACAAGAGATAGGTAGCGCGTCAAAGAGATAGAACGAAGCAACTAGCATAGCAATGATAGTAGTGAGATCCAGGGTAGCGGTCATCTTGCCTGAAATCCCGCAAGGAAGAAGAACGAGTCCATGAAGAAGACGGACGAGAGTAGTCGAACGAATCCTCGCAATCGCGACATTACCGAAACTAAGAAGCAACACCGGAAAGAAACAAACAACATGGTAAATACACAAGCATAATCATGGCATGATGCACAATCAAGTATGATGCATGTCCGATTTAAAGAGGCATGACATGGCAAAGTGCAACAAACAATACTACAAGTTAAGTGGAGCTCAATATGCAACGAGTTGCATATTTACAAAACACCACATGGACATATTTAGTTTAATCTCGTTTAGGTACACAAAAATATTAAATGTTGTTAAACATGGCAAGAGGTGAAACATAATAAAACTAACTATTTAGGCAAGTTTAAATGAGGCCGGAACAATCAAACAACAATTCCGGAAAATCCCCATATGCATATTTTGGATTTAGTACTGTTCTGCCTATTACATGATTTTAGAGTTGTTAAACAGTAAAACAAAGTGCACCATGTTAATCTAGGCATTTTTCCACCCCATTTACATATAAAGTTTATTTAAAACCGAGCTACGGTTAATTAGTTATGAAATAAAGCATTTTAACATGGCATTTAAGCAAAATTAATCAAACAGCAATTTAAACATTTTAAACATGGATAAAAGTGGCATATTACTAATCTACACAAAATTCTAAGCATTTTACATGTATAAAACATTTTAATCCAATGCACGGTTATGAAGTTATTATATGCATGATGTTGAGGGTTTTTCTGAAAAACAACAGTTTTCTAGAAATTAGAAAAATCGTCCTGGCCGGGAAAGACATCACGGGCCAGATCTGAGGCAAACTGGGCTGGGGGGAGCTGCCGGTTGCTCACCATGGGCTGGGCCAGTCGGTGAGGAGGCCAAGGTAGGCCGCGAAAGGGCGCACTGGGCCTGGAGGCACGGTCAACGCGAGCGCTCCCCTCGCTCGCTCGATGCAGACAAGGCAGAGGCCGCGGCAGGGGACGACCGGAGTTGCGGGGACGGGGATCTCCAGCGCGGTGGTGAAGGACGGAGGGCGGAGACGGCGAGATTCGGCGGACCCCGGCCGGATCTGGCGCGAAACGACGGCGAGGGTTGACTCAGGGCAGAGCATGGGCATCCATGGCGTCTGCCTCCTGTGAAGGTGAGAGAGAGATAGTGAGACGAGGTTGAAGGAGAGGAAAAAGTGAAGGGCAGAGGAGAACAGAGGGGCGGCCTGGTAGTCTAGGTCGTCGGAGGGCGAGGTCGCCGGCAGCAGGTCGAGCTCCTGCTCGAGGAAGGAGGCGCGCGAGGTGGTGCTTCAGCACGGGAGTTCGAGGCGCGGGGTCGACGTGCTCGTGAACGAGGGCGCCATGGGAGGAGCTCGGGGTAGGAGGCGTGCTGGAGCAAGAGGCTGGAGGGCTCCTGGTGCTCCAGTTGCTTGCGGTCGCCAGCGGCGGGGCTGACGGGGTGGCCGTCGGGGTCCTTGGCCCAAGCGCAAGCGGGCGCTGTGCTCGCACGGGGAGAGTCGAGGTCTCGAGGAGGAGGCCTCGGGCGTGAGCAGAGGAGGCTGGGGTAGTGGATGGATCTGAAATCGAGGGATGAAGGTGATTGGCTCGGTGGGGAAAACGAGGAGGAGACCAGGTGGGCGGCGGCGGCTGGACAGGGAAGGATCCGTAGAAAATAGGGTTTGGTCCAAAATGAACTAGGGTAGACTATATATATATGGGAAAAGAGAGGAGTTGGATCATCTGATCAAAATCCGACGGTCGAGAAAAGATAGGTTAGGAAAGTCTAAATAAGAAACAGAGATGTTTTAGAGATGTTTGGGGATGATCTGGATCCAACGGTGACGACTACTCGGGTCAGGTTCGGGGGAGGTTTCAGACACACACATGAGGGGTCTGAGAGAGGTCAACGAGGACAAGGGCCTGACAAAATGACACCGGAGGCAAAGAGAGAAAGGACAACTGCGAACGGCTACGAGTTTTGTGAAAAACATGCGGATGCAATGCTCATGATGCGATGAGATGAAATGCAAGACATGAATAAAATGCAAAACAAACGGCAAAAACCCAACCACGAAGAAAATAACATATCACATCTCCGGAAAAGGCAAGAGTTGGAGTTACGAATATGGAAAGTTGTATATGGGGCGTTACAACACTCCACCACTAGGAGAGGATCTCGTCCCGAGATCTAGGATGGCACTGGAGAGAAACGGAAGATGAAGAGAAGAGGTAAAACTAAGTTGCTTCTTCGACCAACGAGTGAAACCAAAGAACCTTGAGAGGTTGAAAAGTTGAAAGAAATGACATAACAGAGTTGAACACAATTGAGAGCACTGCGGTAGAACAAATAGAAACAAGGAACGCCATTTGAACCTTAGAGGTTGCAAAGCTATGAATGACGAGTTCAATGAAGAAGAAGGAATTGAACCCGCTCTGGTTGAAACGAGATAAACAAGGAACAAGGGAGAACAAATTTAGACAGCACTCCGGTTGAAAAGAGATGCAAGACTTGATGAGATGAAAAGAACTTGAAGAGATGACACAACACTCCGGTTAAATGGATAAGCACGAAAAGAACATGATCTTGGCAAAACAAGATGATGAGTGAAGAGAGCAACATCACAATGCCTCCGGAACGAAAGAATAGAAGCTAGATTGTTGGGATAAAGGGACGGAGAAGAAAATGAAATCTTCTGCCACAAATGAACTTGGAAAGCATCCTTGCAAAGAAGGATTGAACGGAGTTGTTGGAAAATCAACAACGAAAAACACAAGTTTGTAGTGGGCTTATGGAAAAAACTTCTCAAAATTGAGGCGAAATTCTGCCACTAACGTAAACAATAGATTGGATTGAGGTCAACAAGGAGATGGCAACTCCTTTCGCCGAGAGGATAGGAGAAAAACTTGGATCATTGATAGTCACCACAATGAGCAACATTCCTTAGGGAAGGCTTTAGGTGAAAACTAACCCAAGATAAATTGGTCGAAAAGATATCTTGAACGAAGAGAAAATGATGGATTTAATTAACTCATTCCTGACAACTTGTGAATCATGAAGCACGAGGAGAAATTGCCAAGGATGACATAACACCATCTCAAAAGATAAGGTAGAAAGGATTGCACTTCGGAATGCAAGATGAAAAATGCTTGAACGCCTAAAAAAACATGTGTTGAGCACCATGTTTACTTTTGAGTATAGCATGGCGGATCATAACTTCGAGAGAAATCTTGAAGAACAATTGAAGAATGAAAAGAATCCTTGACGAACCATCATGTAGAGCCTCCATGAAGAACTCCGGTAATAAAAGGATGATGAAAAGAAAAAGAAGTTGGAAACACAAGGTGAAGCCTTGCAATGATTTAGATGGAGCTTCGCAATGATATAACCGAGAGAACTTGGAACTCCGGAAAGAAAAGATGAACACTAGAACCGAGAATTACTTCATCATGAACAATCTCCAAAAGAAAAGAATTGAGTCACCTTGAGGAAATAGGAATAAGATTTATTGTATTCTTATCCTTCATCAAATTAAGTTCATGACAAGCAATGGATTTGGCACACTACTTATTCCCGTAGAAAGGATTAAAAGAGATATAACGCAAACTTGAGAAGGTATTGATGGAACCACCGGTGGGATTTGGAAACAACAAATGAATTGATATGATAACAAAGGAAGTGAAATCTTGAACGAACCACCATAAAAATTGAAAATGAGATTAGCAAAGGCACAATTCACCGGGAAGAATTGGAAAATGAATGAAGATACTTGAGGGGATTTAAATACATGAGAACGAAGAGATCACGAACTGATTAAAGAATACTTGAATGAAGCACCGGAAGAATATGGAGACGAACGAAGAGGTATCAATTCAGAATCGAGAGATCTTCTGAAATAATGGCCTTCGGATGATCGAGAAAAGAAAGCAACCCTCGAAATGCGTCGGATGGGTGAAAAGAATTCTCACAATCTAAAACAATTATGAGAGGGTGGCATCAAGCTTGAACCATGAATCTATGGAAGAACGGGTAAGGATTTAAGAGGAACTCTTCTTCGGTCTTCAAAATCCGAGAATGACGATGAAGAACACCACCATGAATTGTTGAGATACTCCGGGAGAATAAAAAAAAGGGTTGAACCAAAGATGAAAAGAATTTGAAAACGATCTTGGAGAAGGCATGTGACTGATGGGATCCATTCTTACGTCACACTTGAAAAGAATTTAAGAATAACTCCGGAATAATTAGAAGAGTCAGGTAAGATCCTGGGAAAAGACCTGTGGGTTAGGGCCCACTCAAAAGAAACACCGTTGAACGATTGCTTAGGAAGAGATAATGCACCGGTTGATTAAATGGCTTGAATGAGATAATAATCTCCAAATAGCTAGCACGGATTGAGAATGGAAACACGAATCTTCTGAGATATCTTCAATACTTCGGATATGAACTGGGAGAGGTGAATGAATAAGAGAGCCTTGGATAAGCAATTCACATGGGAAGATATGTGAAACAAAAAGGAGAGATATGATCAACACCGAAAGCTTGAGTTAAATCCACCGAAAAAGAATACGAGAATGAAGAATGATGAACTTGAAGCTCCGTTAGTATCTTCCTGAGAATCAACGGATAAGAACATTGACAGGAAAAGAATGGAGAAACTTCACATCCATAAGATGGATACTTGATTAAGAAATCTGAGTCCTTTAAGAAAAGGGTGGGAGGGCGGGAAAACAAAGGCAACTTGGGGACGGATGAAATGAACAACGTTGGGAAAACTGAGAGATGAAATTGTGAATGTTGAAATGATCGAATCCCTTGAAGAGAAGCACGCCGGTTGGAAAGAATTGACATGACAATCTCGATGATCAAAAGGATTAGTACTCCCATAGAAATATGAGAACACCATTTAGAAAAGGTATGGAATCAACACTTGACTTCGAAGCAACTCGAATACCACAACTCAAAACAAAACAAAGGATTGCCTTGCAGAAATAAGCCGAAAACAAACATACGATAGATCCCATATCGTATCATGTGTTTGTTGGAAAGATAAAACTAGAGCTACTTGAATTCCCACCTATAAACTTCCGAAACTTTCTGGTTATGCAATCAGGTGTCTGGGATACAGGGGATGCAATATATATCTCACCCAAAACTAACAATCCCTACATCCAAGCTGTATCCATCCGTTAACACATAACCAAGAAACCTTCAGAAATCGTGTACCTCAACCTTCAAAAAGCATCCGTTATACGAGCTATGGCAATACTCCCGAACTCCCACCCCAGTACTGCGTGGCGTCGAGGTTATCTCACCAACAACTGCATAAAAGAGATTTTCGATGTCGGCAAAACTCAGGTATTCCAGAACCGCAACGATAAAATTGTGACGACAACACCTCGGAGCTCAACTCCCCGGGTCACTGCCACATAAAAGACAGGAGGCACCAAGAACAATGTTCTCGTCACAAAACCATCGGAACGGTTCCAAGATACCCGCATGATCCTAAAAAAAATTAGTGAAATTTGAGGAGAGGAAAGACAAAACATCTACGTCAGGAGACCTCACCAGAGTGACGAAGGGGCTGGGGAGTAAAAAGAATTCCTACTCTCCAATATATATAATCCTAAGACTCAAAATAGTTTTCTTCTAGACTCAACAACGGCCAACAATCAAGGGGGCTCCTATGGTCGGTCGAGGCTCTGATTACCAACTTGTCAAGCCCAATATGCGATACTATCCTAAAGAGACTCGAAGGTCCCACCAAGGATAGAACCGCATATTGAAACGATTTTGCAAGGTGGATATCATTACATGAACATTACATAATAGATGGGGATACATACAAAAGGCATACAATGCCACATGAATACAAGATCACAATACATAAGAGCATCATCCGACTACGGATGAAACACAAACAGAAACTCAAACGACATCCACCCTGCTAGCCCAGGCTGCCGACCTGGAACCTATCCCCTGATCAAAGAAGAAGTAGAAGAAGAACTCCAATACAAGCAAACATCGCTCTCGCGTCATGATCATCGCATAACCTATACCTGCAACTGTTGTGGTAGTAATCTGTGAGCCACGAGGACTCAGCAATCCCATTACCATGGGTATCAAGACTAGCAAAGCTTAATGGGTAAGGAAGGGGTAAAGTGGTGAGGTTGCAGCAGCGACTAAGCATATATGGTGGCTAACATACGCAAATAAGAGCGAGAAGAGAGCAAACGGAACGGTCGTGAAGCTAGCAATGATCAAGAAGTGATCCTGAACTCCTACTTACGTTAATCATAACCCAAAACCGTGTTCACTTCACAGACTCCGCCGAGAAGAGACCATCACGGCTACACACGCGGTTGATGCGTTTTAATTCGGATCTGGTGTCAAGTTATCTACAACCAGACATTAACAAATTCCCATCTGCCCATAATCGCGGGCACGGTTTTCAAAAGATAATACCCTGCAGGGGTGTCCCAACTTAGCCCATGATAAGCTCTCGCGATCAACGAAGGATATACCTTCTCCCAGGAAGACCCGATCAGACTCGGAATCCCGGTTTACAAGACATTTCGACAATGGTAAAACAAGACCAGCTAGACCTCCCGCTGTGCCGACAAATCCCGATAGGAGCTGCACATATCTCGTTCTCAAGGCACACCGGATGAGCCAGACGTCGGGTTGGCATAGACCCTGATTGCCCAGGGGGCGCCGGACATCGCTCGGTTTGGACCAGCACTCGGAGGAGAAC
>NC_057798.1:348854418-348930182 GCF_018294505.1 Triticum aestivum
TGAGGCTGATGATGAAGAACTTGCCGAAATCATCAGAGACAGGCAGGCCAGGGCAGCTAGAGCCAAAGGCAGCAATGTGCCAATGCTACTAGATCCGAAGTTGATCTTAGACTTCATCGATTTATGGCACAAGGACCCAAACACGCCTTTGCCGGAGATGAACCTCACTCCTGATCAAAGTCATGTTCTGACTGTCTTCATTGAAAAAGAAAAATGGAAATTTGAAAAAGGAAAAAGGGTGAAGAAAGCGCAGTACAAGAAGCAACGCTACCTAAAGGACAATGTCCTCACTCTTACCCTTGAACAACTCATTGCCTTGCAAGATGAGATCAAGCAACTGAGTGATGAATTTGATCGCTACTAGGCTGACTAGCTTGGAGCCAAAGTCAGATTTGTGAAGATTACTGATAAACTCACTTCGAATGTTGCAGCCCCAACGCAACAAGAAAATCCTCAGGCCGAAGCATCTGCTCAGCCTACCGAAGAACATGCCAGCACCGCTGATGACAATTAGGCTCCTGAAGAAAATGAAAGTACCAAAGCTGATGACTGCATTCCAGCCGCTGAAGAAATTGCCAGGGCATCCACTAGTGGTGCGCCTGAAGAAAATGAAGAAGTCAGGGCGACTGCATCAGTTGAGCCTGGAGAAAATGAACCAAATTCCTCTGCTCCTCCTGCGCCAACACCAACTCCGATCATTCCATCTGCATCAGATGTGAAGAAGACCAAGGCTGCAGAGCGTGTAGTTGTGAAGAAAAGGAAGGCATCAACTTCATCAGATTTTTCAGCTCCGAAGAAGATGAAGCCTTTGACAAGCTCAATTGACAACCCAATTGATGACGTTCCTGTCTCATTCATGCCATCAAAGGACCTTGTTCCTTTTGGTGAAGATTATGTGATTCCAAGAGAATCCGATGAAAAAAATCCTTCTGTTGCTTCGTCAGAGCAGTTGGATAAAGAAATTGAAGTGGATGTTATCCCGTCAACACCAGTTGTCTCCTTCCCTATGCCTCAGTTTACTGCTGAAGAGGCCGGCGTTGAAGAAATGGAAGATGGGGATGTGGACATTGGTTGTACCACACATGTGCTGAATGATGACTTTTGGGAAAGTCAGCACCCCAACTCTCCAATGTTCACTCCACTTCAAGCAATTCCTCAGTCCCCTGCTGCTACTGAAGTACAAATGGGATCTGAAGAACCTCATGCAACCCCATCTGTCCATGAAGAAATTCCAGCCACTAGTGCTGATGAAAATGTAAATGAAGAATTGAAGACCCAGGTTGCAGCTGCTGAAGAGCTTGAAATTCCTCAGTCTGTGGACCCTGAGACTGTGATTCCTGAGGTGGTGATGCAATTTACTGATACTCCTCAGCCCAAGCCAAAGGATCCCTTCTCAAAGAAGCAAAAATTCAAGGCCGATGATTTCTTCGACGAGCATGTTTTCTTCACTGAATTCAACCCTTATGACAATGCTCGTCTTAGAAGGAAGTGCTTCTGGACTGCCAGCAAGGACAATTTCTATTCTTCACTGCTTTTCAACAAGGACAAAGTCTTCGACCACGAGCATATTCCTCAAGTGGACATGGAATCAATGTCTTGCTTCTCTCAAGTCCTCAGTATGCTTCATGATGCAGGACTGCTCAACTTTTGCTCTGACATCATTGATTGGAATGAAGAGCTTATTCTTCAGTTCTACGCAACACTGCACATCACAGGTGATGCTGATGATATCAACACTTGGGTGTTGGACTGGATGACCGAAAACACTCATTATAAAGCACCGGCCTCTGAATTACTTCATGCCCTACCAATCAGTCCTCCACCTGAAGGTGCTCGTTGTCTGTACCAAGAGTCTGAACTCACTGCTCATTACATGCAAGTGCTAATGAAGCCTCTGATGCCCGGTCAAGCCCCAAGGACAAAATTCCTCGTGAAGGAATTGTTGTATGTGCCAAGAACAGCCTATCGCATTCTGACGAAGACTTTAAGTCCTATCAAAGGTCACGACTCATCTGATGAGGAAATTGTTGGCACCATGAAGAATATGCTATTCAACATCATGCATGGCATTCCTGTCAATTATGATTTCTTCATGAGGACTCTTGCAAATGTTGCACTTTCTCTGTTTGAGTTGAAGCCTTATGCCCCTTGGATTATGAGTTTCCTCACAACAAGGTCTTCACTCAACTATAAAGCTGATTTTCAGAATCACCTCAGCTACTTGCCCCCGATTGAAGTCCTCAAGCGGACATATTCCTCAGCCGATGAGAAGGGCAAGGCATTAGCTGTTATCGATGAAGGTATTCATCCATTGGATGGTCAGTTCCGCAAAGCTGCATCTTATTCCACAAATGATGACTCTGCCACTCATGATACTGCTGCCAATGCATCCAAGCCAAATCCTCAAGCCACTTTCCTCGTGTGATGACTGACCGTGAGCTGCTTCTTAGTCTTCACCAGAAGGTGGATCGAAACCACAAATGGGTTAAGCGTTAGTTTGGTTCTATTCTTCACAACATGACTGCTACACATAATGCAGTGAAGAAAAACCATTACTACCTCCATGAAGTCTTCGATCGCACCTGGGCTATTCTGTCACATCTTTATGGTGAAGAAGATCTGAAGCAAATGGGTTTCAAGGAAGATTTTGACTGGTCTGATCCTCCACCAAAGAAATACAAGAAGGTCAAGGTTCCTTCCTTGGTCGCCAGTTCATATTCTTCATCACGCGACACGGACGAGTATGAAGACTTGGACGACACTGCGGCAGGCCCTACAACGACACACGACCCCAACAACGCTGGCGCTCCTCCATCTTCATAATATTCTTCAGGGGTGTTAGTCCTCATTTTTAACCCTTTTGGTCATTCGATGACAAAGGGGGAGAAATTTGAGTTAATCTTCAAGCGGGTCTATCTTATATGGGCGGGTTTTTTCTAAGTTACAACTCTCGTTCTTTTGATGACTTTGCTGGATCGAGTTGTAATCTTAAACTCTATGGTGGCCTGATACTTTTGCTGAGTTCTTCTGCATGCTTAATGTTAATGCACGCATGCTGAATTAGATCAGTCACCATATTTCATCATGCATTTCAAATTCTTCATATTATAAGTCAAATGCATGTATGAATTACAAGATATAGGGGGAGATCTCCATGATTATACTCTTCAAGTGTGCATTGCTTCAAAAGCAAATTCCTCACTATGCACATCTTTAGGGGGAGTTCTTCTATATCTTGCAATCAAATTCCTCAATATCAGTATTTACACTTCATATGTTTATCCCCATTGAAAACTTAACCTATATTGTCATCAATCACCAAAAAGGGGGAGATTGTAAGTGCATCTAGTGCCCCTTAGTGATTTTGGTGTATTGAAGAGTTATAGGTTAAGGGACTGATGCATTTGTGAGTGTACACAAGTCTATATGTCTATGAGGAGTTTGATATTTACAGAGAACGTCGACCCCTAAAAATGAAGTTTTTCAACTGAAGACTTTGGATTTCTGAAGACTTTCTGAAGACTTTGAAAGTGAAGAAATTGGTGTGAGCTTGAAGACTTGGCAATCATTCGAGGAACATGAAATGTGGAGACTCTTGTTTTTATAGTTTCATTTTCTCTTTCTTGAGTCATAGGAAACATCGTACTGTTAAAGGGGGTCGAGGAAATACTAAGGAAAAATTCCCATGTGATGCTCAACTCAAAATCCTACACCTACCAATCCCTTAGAGTGAAGCCATTGGAAATCTCATACAGTCCAGTCATATTCTTCAGTGATAGAGACGAAGTTCTTCTGGTCTCTAAGGAATTTGTTCTGACTAAGAGTTAGGAATTCGCCAGTGCGAATTTCCTACACAGTGAGGAACATGATAGCCCTGAGGAATTTGAGAGTCATAATTCCGACCGTTGTTGTGCTATGCGCCAGCTGTCCCAAAATATCTATCCACCTAACGGTCATATCATTGAAGGGCATTTATGTCTTATCATGTCGGGCTGCTCCCTAGGCTATAAATAGCCGCCCCCTACAACCACTAGCTGGTTGGCTGCTCCGAGAGAAACTGACACTTGTCATTTGAGAGCACCCCATCCTTCGAGGACTTTGAGCGAAAATCATCGAGTGAGGAAAACCCAAACCCAAACACCTTCAAACCCAAAGTGATTGAGCATCACTGAAGAGATTGATCCTGCGTGGATCCGACGCTTGTTACTTTGAAGATTATGCTTCTTCCAGACAGTTAGGCGTCATGGTCTAGAGCATCCAAGAGGAATTGTGGATTGCCGGGTGACCTAGTTTGTGAAGGTTTGCAAGTCACCTTAAGACTTACCACGAGTGATTGGGCGAGGTCTGTGTGACCTTAGCTGTGAGGACTGTGTGTCCGGGATTGTGTGTCCTCGGGTTTAAATACCTAGCCGCTCCAACCAGACGTACAACTGAGACAACAGTTGGAACTAGTCTACCAAATTATTGTCTTCACCAAGCTTACTGGTTCTATTTCCTCAACTCTTTTATTTCTTCATTTCAGTTGTTGTGTGCTTGTTCATATATGTTTGAAGACTTTGACTAAAGACTTTCTCAATCTCCTTAGTTTAATTTCTTCAGTCTGTTCGTCTTCATCCTGTGTTATCCTGTGTATACGCTTTCTATACTCTGTGCTTGTCTTCATTTCATCATCATGACTATGCTTGTGTTCTGTTATGTTTACTTTTGAGTACTTATTCCGCTGCAAGTAGTTCTTCACTAAGGAATTTCCTTACCAGCAAATTCCTCAGTGGAGAATTCATAAAAATCGCATATTCACCCTCCCCCTCTAGTCGATATAACGCACTTTCACCCCCCCTGGTCGCCAAAGTTATCAGGGCAGGGGTACATAAGTTATCAGGTCTGCAATGTGTGAGTTACCATGCTATTGACAGAAAAGTTACTGGAGGATATTTGATCAACTCCCTCCCCCCCCCCCCCCCGGTCGCTGAAGCTACCAGGACCTTGGTGCATAATTTATTACGTATGCGATGTGTGAGTTACCATGCTATTCAGACAAAAAAGTTATCGAGTGTATGTTTACATTATTTTTTTTGGTCAAAAAAGCTACTACGATATTTGTGCATAAGCTATTAGGCTTGTGGTGCATATAATTATCGGGCTCATTATAGAGAATTTATCGAGGTATGACAAACGAGAGAAAGACCGTTGTTCAAGTTCTATAGGATGAAACATTTATTTCTCTAGAAAAAAATCATCAATACAACAAAGAGATAAGTGGAGTACAAAACACGTTGCATCGGTCCTTTTAGAAACTTGGAGCAAATGGTTTTGTCTCGTCAAAGACATTGTGGTCTTTCTTTCTCGCTCTCATTTACTAAGGTCGAAATACCAATTAATCTGGATTTAAAAACTTGGAGCAAATGGCTTTGTATGGTGAATATGCACAAAAAATGGTACAGCGCAAGGGAGGAGAAAAAACAGATATATGTTTGTTAGTGTAGTAGAAGAGAAGGTCAATTTGTTAAACTTGTTGTATGTGACAACAATAGCAAAGTAGCTCAGTTGGTTAGCGAGATGTTGCAAGATGTTCTACAGCTAGAGCGACCAAAGTTCAAATCCTGGCAATGCAGTGGGTATTTAGCGGGAACAAATAGAGCCGCGCGATCAGGTCTGACGAAGCTCGGGTCATGCGGATCTGTTGCAATCTGCCAGTCGACAGGATTTTAGCTTTTCCGTTTTTATTTCCTTTTTCTTTTCTTTTTTCTCATTTTCCTTTTTCTGTTTTTTCTTTTGTTTCTATTTCCTTTTTATTAATTTAAAATTTGTGCACAATTCAAAAAAAATCACGGTTTCAAAGTTTGTGCATAATTTGAAAACTGTTCATGGTTTCAAAATTTGTTCACAATTCAAAAAGTACGGGTTTAATATTTGTTCACAATTTGAGAAATTTTCGCAATTTTATAATTTTATTCACGAATTTTGAAATTTCATCATGTTTCAAAATTTGTTCACAATTCAAAAAATGTTCGCGGTTTAACAAAAAATGTTCACAATTTTATAGTTTTGTTCATGAATTTGAAATTTGTTGATGTTCCAAAATTTGGTTAGAATTCAAAAATGTTCACAGTTTTCAAAAATTGTTCGCAAATTCAAAAAATGTTCACAATTTTCTAAGTTTGTTCACGAAGTAGAAACTTATTCATGTTTTAAAATTTGTTCACAATTAGAAAAAAATACGGTTTTAAAATTTGTTCAGAATTCGAAAAATGTCACGAACTTATATTTTTGTTCATGATTTTGAAATTTGTTCACAATTCAAAAAATGTTCGCAGTTTCAAAATTTGTTCACAGATTTGAAAAATGTTCACAGTTTTATAATTTTGTTCACAAATTTGAATTTATTCATGTTTCTAAATTTGTTCACAATTCAAAAGTTTTGTTCACAATTCTGAACATTTACATCTTGCTGATGTAGTTTGTTTATTTAAGATCCGTGTTGCATACCAAGCATAGAACCTTGTCTGTAGAGTGGCTAGGCCATCAGT
This sequence comes from Triticum aestivum, assembly GCF_018294505.1. Classification (NCBI taxonomy): domain Eukaryota; kingdom Viridiplantae; phylum Streptophyta; class Magnoliopsida; order Poales; family Poaceae; genus Triticum; species Triticum aestivum. The sequence goes on from NC_057798.1 coordinate 348,860,946, forward strand.
CGCATCGCTTCGTCGGCTAGAGTTCGAATCACATTTATAGCGCTTGATTTTTTTAACGATTTTCTACCTCGTGAAGCGCCACCGCAATATGACGCCGGAATCAACGATTTTGCTGATTCCCGAGCTGCCACTTACTGATAGAGGTGGGGGTGTCCCGATCTTTCGATGAGATGATAACTATCGATTTGGTGGAGACGACTTTGACGATCCGACTACAAACGTGCACGACGTTGCGCCTTAGCAATCGCTAAACCAACTCCGAGAGGTTATTGACCACGCCGGAGCACAATCAACCTGACCATGAAGGTCTATTCCTGGAAGCAATCGAAGAACAAGCAAGAATATGATAAAAGCAATCTGAATATTGCGAGTATATATGAAGTATTGATAAAGGTGGGGATTCGTAAGCGGTCTTGGTCTGGTCGTTGGACGCAAATGAAGTACACGAAGTTGCAATGGCTAACTTTTAACTAAATAAATCCCAAGGGAAAAACTACTAGATGGATCTACTTATATAGGAGCAAGGAGTGGCGGGCAAGGAGGTGGGAGGATGTCCCAAGGCAGCCTAAAACTAACCCTAGGTCGTACAAGGCCAATGGGCCCAAGTGGAGGTGATGTAACACCTTTGGACTTGTAGTTTGACTCGGATTCTGCTGCAGCATCAGATTATTTCATCCATAACTCAACGCTTCGGACGAATTTGAAGGTGATTCCAATTGGGTTGGAAAGTTCACGAAATCTAGTTTCCAACAAAAAAAGAATCACCCAATTCGGAGTCCGTATGAAAAAGTTGTGGGCGTTTTGAGTCAGGTATATCTGTGCAGTCCGAATCTGAGAGAGACTTGGACTCTATCTTCTCTTGGGCCAAAAGTGACGTGAGAGAACTTTTTGAACAGAAAATAAACATCTCTTTCTTCCTTATCTTCATATGTGGATTGTACAAATGTCCCATACACCTGCAATTAGACAAAACATAAAAGTGTGTGAAGTATTTTTGTTTTGGATAACATAAATAAATTATTGAATAGTTTGTAATAGAAATCACCTGACAAATATGCATATATGCAATATTTTTGGTCATATTCAAGGTATTCATGTCCTCATCACTTACCCCCTTTCTATTATAGGCCTACTTCTCACCGTTATTACGATCGATATGCCACCACAACCCCAGCCCAACTTCTTTCACCGAACATGCATCCTCTCCTTCGTTCTCACAGAACGAACAGAGCCAGAAAGAGAGGCGAGGCTTTCTAGGTTTCCGCCACCGCCTGCGTAGAGATGGATGTGCAAAGTTAAATCTTTCTTTTTTCCCATTCGGCGGGAGACCTTGGCAAAATTCTGGCACATGGTACTTTTGCCCTTTGTATGGAGCTAAATATCCATCACAATTAGGATAACCTGAGTCAACAATATAGTACTTTCCTGCACACAGTAATAGTTTCACACATGGGATCAACTAGATAACTAAAGCAGTATTTTCGTGCACATGTAAATGAAACGCATACCTATAGGTGGATGTGAAAACCTATCCGCGTACTTCACCAAAGTATCTCTGGATATCCTTGTGTCATGTGCTGACCCTGGCCATCCCGCGACAATAGAAGTGAATCTCATGTCGAAGTCACACACTGCCATGATATTCTGTGTTGGGTATCCATGTCGACCAACATGGTTGACGATCTCATCATTTGGAACAATTACAGGAATATGCGAACCATCGATTGCACTCACACATGGGATCAACTAGATAACTAAAGCAGTATTTTCGTGCACATGTAAATGAAATGCATACCTATAGGTGGATGTGAAAACCTATCCGCGTACTTCACCAAAGTATCTCTGGATATCCTTATGTCATGTGTTGACCCTGGCCATCCCGCGACAATAGAAGTGAAGGGTATCCATGTCGACCAACATGGTTGACGATCTCATCATCAAAACCATCTATCATCGCGCAATGAGCGATCTCTGGTTGTGTCCACGTCGGCAGGGTGGTACTGTTTGCGCTGGCCAATTGGAAGGAAACGTTCCCTTCGTAGAAAAAAAAAGGCGTGGTCATTTCCTTCCTCGAGAAGACAGAGAGAGGACGCACGCCACCTCCTCCCCACCTTCGCCAGATACGACCGCCCATTCATCGCCGCCACCCATCGCGTCGCCCGCCCACGACCTTCTCTCATCTTCCACCCGCGACGGCGTCCCGTCCACCTCGAGATGTACGGCGACGGCGTCCCGATGGAGAACCCTGGCCGCAGCTGGTCGCCGGCGCTCCTCCGCTGCGCGCCCCAGGTGACCCCCACGGATCCGCGGCGCCGAGGGCGGCGCACACGGTCCGCGACCTGGCGGAGGAGGGGAAGAAGCGGGCCGTGTTGCTCCTCGTCTTCGCCTTCGGCCTCGCCTTCCTCATGTCCAGTGAGTTCCCTCTCCCCCCCAAACCCTAGGGCGCCCACCCGCCGGCGGGGCGCGCGCCCCGGTCCGACGCGTCGTTCGGTCGGTCGGTCGCCGTTGGTTACGTGCCTAGGTTTTATGCCGGCTGGCCCTGATGCGCGGGCGCTAATTTGGGGGGCGTCATTTCAGGCGCATCTGTGGAGTAGCGATATTAGTCTGTTCAATTGGTGTTGTAATTCGTTGCATTGGGAATTGGTAGACTGGACTTAGCCCTGAGTAGGTAGTTTGCTTCCATTTTAGCCGATTGGTGAATTCTTTGGGCCATCAGAAATTTTACTGCTATTTCAAGATGGCTGGAATTTGTAGTGAATTTTACATGTTGCACTGGGGATTTGGAGACTGGACTTAGCTCCGAGTAGGTTGTTTGCTTCCATTTTAGGTTTTTAGATGGTTGGTGAATTGTTCAGGGCATAAGAAACTTTACTGCGACCTCAAGATGATTCAAGTTTGCGATGAAATTGTAGAAGTTAGAGTATATTAGCCGATGGTTGTAGCCGGATTATACCATGGAATACATGGTGTAGTCTAAAGACAAGGTAAATATACGAGCTAGACATGCAAGTTTGATGTTAAATTGAAATATGGGCCAGCAATTTTATAAAGTCTTTCTGAAAGTTGCCAAAAAAGAAAGGCTATACATATCAAGGCAGATTTATATTGCAGTCACACCATTTTTTAGTTCTGTTTGAATATTGTTGCTCGCTCATGGCTGTGCTGAATGACTGATTTTCTCCATTGCAGTGACAAGCTCTTCAGTCTGGATTAACTTCCCATTCGCCATATCTTTGATAGTTCTGTTTCGCTACCTATCACTTGACTATGATTTCCGTAGAAAGAGCACAACAACCACAGATCGTGATGCCAGTCGCCCACTTGCCAAAACAAAAAAGTATTGAATTAAGCAAACCTTCACTTACCCAGAAGAATGGAAATTCCAGTTGGAGGAGCAAGGTGAACTCACCTCCAGTTGAAGCAGCATTTGAACAGTTCACAAGGCATCTTGTCACCGAGTGGGTAACAAATCTTTGGTACTCCCGTATAACACCTGATAAGGACGGACCGGAGGAACTCATCAGCATAGTTAATTCTGTCCTTGGAGAGATTTCTAACTGGGGAAGAAGCATTAACATCATCACTCTGTTAACCAGGTTAGAAAGTTTGTTTTATCTCATCAAATGCACGAACAGTTGTATCTTTTTCTTTTCAGAACATTGGGTGTCTTACGAAGACCTTATGCAGGGACCTGGTCTCATATGCAATAATTTGGAGCTTTATCATTCCTGTGAAGCTAAGATTGGAAAAGAGAAGTTTGTTAGACTCCCGACGGAGCGTCGTGATGCTGAACTGAAACTCGGCCTTGTAGCTCAAAGCAAGTTGCATCCAGCTTTATTTTCAGCCAGTGCTGAATACAAGGTAAAGACTTTGTTGATGTTTAAGCTTTTTGTTATTGCTTATAGTAAGCTGCTTAGCTGCAAAGTATCCAAGATAAGGTTGGCACCTTGATGAACACTTTGGTTTGGAACTGGAATTTGGATTATGTTTCATAAGTAACTTGGCTCCTTTCCCCAGCTCCCTTTCATGCCAAATCCTACAGAGCTTTGATGATGTTCTGTGCCAATTTTCTTTTAGAATTATACTCTCCTTAATGTTTGATATTTGATCCTTAATTAGTATCTACTGCCCATGATTCTGTTGCTACTGGAAGCATCGCCTTGAATATCGTTTAGCTTCGAAAGGGAAAGGTTCCAATTGGGGATTTTATTACTGTTAGAGGGTAGGATGTTCAACCGTGCATTCAATTTTTTTTCTCTGACTCTGTATTGCTTTACTATTGCGTGAATTATATTTTTATCCAGTTTTGCTCCTCTTGATGATTGGAAGTTAGCATTGCTCCTGTTAGAGCAACAGTATACCAAAACAAGATCCAACCGAGCTAAGGATGTAAGTTCACTGGATTGTCTTTGAATACTGTTTCGCTTATGCATTATTTACTGCTCTTTGACATGGATTAGCTTGGCTTTGCATCTAGGCTCTCTCTTGCTTTCCCAACAACTTCAGAAGAGATTTCTGGATCAGGTATGGTGTATTCAGTTAGCATTATGTCTATGAGTGTAGGTTATATGAAAGTAAACAAAACCATAGTTTTTAGTCCTAAAAAAAGAGAGGTAGACTGAAGAAACTATGTCCTGCTCGAAAACGACTTGTGTACTTACAACTAAAATTAGAAGAGGTGCTCCAGTTCACTGTGCATAAGATATTAGAGCATACACATGATTATTCCTTTTAATATATCCCGTTGTATGAGAACGGAAATGCATGTACACAAGGCCATATTTGCTGCTTAAAGTAAAGAAATACAAATCAAACTTTATCTACTCACGATACGTGTCTACTGAACATGTATGTATAACATAGATATCAACTACAATAGCATACAGTTAGTATCATGGAGTCAGTTAGTACATATAAATTTATTGGAAGTTTCTTGGTCTTAGCAAGCGAGCACAAGTTGCATAAAAGGGCAACCTGGTGCCTATGCATTAAACAAGTTGCATACAACAGAATAATTAAATTGTACAAAAATCAGATGCCTATGCTCTTAATTATTTAGTACATCAATTTAACCAAAGATCAGCATTAAACTAACCAAGTAGATACAGTCGACTATAATTAGTCCGCTTTTCTATTGCTGGGTAACCTTCTTATGCCATCATTTTCTGAGTATTTTTATGCTGCAGGTATCAGGTCTAGAGCCAATGGAGAGAAGCAACATCATGATGCTGCTATATCTTAGTGGTCTTTCTTTCACAATGGTGATCTGCTTCTTATCTGTTCTAGGTGTCACTGTCATAGCTTACTTGGCATAACCTTCCTTCTTTTGATGGTTGTCAACACACATTTAAGTCACACATACACCATACAAGGTATTGAATAACATATCCTCTCATTTTTACAGGCGTTTTTCGTTTTCCAGAATTTTTTGTTATAGCATGCTACTTCTATGTCTTGGATATATAAGCTAAACTCAACTGGAAGTAGTATTTGCTAATTATCTATTTGCAATTCAATTGTTTAGTTATTTTAGGGGCGTTAGTTCATTGATTTCATGACTTGTACCTTTGTTGGGTACTTTGCAGATGCAGAGCCTTTGGTATATGCAGCCGCACTCCCTTGCCGCCACCTGCTACTTCAAGTCCGCCGACGGCCACGTTGGAAACTAGGGCTTCTCCATAGCCCGCCTCAATTCTACCTCGCCCTCCTTGCTGGTATACATGCATCTCATTCAGTCTGTTCGTTGTACAACTTGTAGTGTCCACAATTCAGAAGTAGGAGTTCACAGAAAACTGCTTCTCTGAATCACTCATTGTTCAGTTTCGTTCTCTTGTGGTTAATTCAAAGATCCATTGCCAAAAGTGTGAATATGAGTGCAAATATGCTTGTCTTTTGAACTCTGGAACTGTTGCCTATACATGCCTATTATTGCTGAATATGATGGAAATGTGGATGTTCACTGTGGTACTAATATAAGACCTTTTATAGATCTCTACTTTAGAGATCTATAAAAGGTCTTATATTAGTTTAAAGAGGGAGTATTTATCAGGAAGCAGCTTATAGGACTTCCAATAAGCAAGAAGTTTCATATAATTTTCCTGGATGCAATAGGATGAACTTTCATTTTATTGGAAGGTGCTATAGTATAAATTTCAAAGACCCACTTCAGTTGTTGCTGTTATGGTTTTATAAATCTTAAACAGAACAGTCTTTGGGTGAATACATCTATTGTATTTTGGTGAATAAAATGCGTCAGACAGATCCCCACTCTTCAGCAGATCTTATAGAACATTCAAATTGTCTATTAGCTAGATTAGTTTCTCACTGCACTTTGTTTCATTTTTTTTAGTTTGGATCGAGTGTGAATGTAAGGAAGATATTGTTGTCACATAGTAATAATCCATCTATGAGTTACTAGGAGGTAGCTCATGCATGTTGATTGTGCTTCAAGGTACAGTAGTTTGTAGCATACAAAATTTGTGGTTTGTATAGGTTGTGCATCCTAGGAACAAAGTTTGATTCGTAGGTAGCTGAAGAAGCGAACGACTTTTGTTCTTTGCATTGCAGGTTTCCTATATTCCAAAAATTAATGTGTATTTAGGCGTGCTATGTGACGCGTTGAGAGAATATGATGGGAGGAGGAGACACAACACTCCACTCCACTTCCTATTCTTGCCATCACGTTGTTGCCACACTTGGGCTGGTTCTATTGCGCATGCTTCTTGCTATTTGGAATGCATCGTTCTTATTATTTTTAGGTTAGCTATCATTTGAATTGATAACAGGACAAGGTTATCAACTCTTTCTTGGCTAGGAACATATTTTTGCAGGCCAGGAGGAAGCTTGAGAACTTGCTGCCCGATCTCGCCAGGGCGATGAGATGGAGGCCTGCTCACTGCTGCTCCACTGTTCGCTACACTTTCAGGGCCTCAGGGAGCACCTCCTTACTGACGACCTCTTCCTCAACAAGCTCGTCGTGGAGTGCGTCGTTGGGTCAACTCCAATGTCCTTTATTTTGAGAATTCATCATTCACCGCTCTGTAGACAGATCGTTGCTGACCGTCATTACCACCTATATATACTCAATGTAGTGTGATTCTTAAGGCCGTTAAGAGTCGTACATACGTCAATTAGTGTGCTTCTTACGCTGGTTTTTGACAGTATCTACAAAGTGTATGCTATGATCAAAACTGGCGTCCCCTTCCTTTTGAACCAGCTATACAGTTGATTGCTACTAAACCAAATTTAATCTACTTTTAGCTCTAACGATTTGGTTATTGTCATTGATTAACAAGGTTGTCAGTTATACATGCATCTGTGCAGTAAATAAAGAAAAAGACAGCAGAATGGGCGCTTCCAACCTGGCACCGCACATGCACTGTTCAAGAGGCGCGCCACGGGCGCGCCCCATCCACTAGTTTGGAACAATTACATGAACTAGATTACTCGTTGCGCCAATGGCGTAAAGGCCGAGAGGGAGCCAAGTATTGTAAGAATATTTACACACCCAAGTCAAAGACCAAATGCGGCCAACACTCCTGCATCCTCTGCTTGGAAGCCGCTTCTTTTCTCACCGGATCTAACATAGATACATGATTCTTCAGGAGAAATTTTTAGAGAAAATATAAAGCATGGAACGACTTCATTGAGACCATACCACCATATCTTCATTTAGTTTCTTTGAAAATCTAAAGGTCTAAGAGGATGGTACATGTGAGAAGCTGTGAATCCACAACAAAAAACTAAACTAACTTCCAAACAAACATTTCAAGTTTGGAAGCCACAAAGAAGCAACCCAGATCTCTCGTTGTAGTGCAGGTACATGTCCTTAATCCTGCATCCACAGCCCATAATTTTTCAACACCTAAATCCACGAAATCCAACCAAAGGAAATCATGGCAGAAACATGCGCCATGGCTTACGTCTCCGAGAAGGACTTCTTGGCATTCTTGTGCAGGTTGAACACAGCAATCCTCGCTACGAGCTGCAGAAGAACCACACAGGCACCTTCCTTCACCTTGCCCTTGGGGAGGAGGAGGGCAACACTTGCAGCGCCGCAACAAGGCTTGCTCCGAGTGTAATCATCATCATTCTTAGATACCTAAACAAACAACCAAAAAAGAACAGGTTATGAGCAATCAAAAAAGATGAATTACACGCACGAAATAATATTATTCATTTGACAATTAGTCCCAAACAAAGATAGGACACAGCCGCTTCTCTAGGAGTGCCCATACGATTCGAGTTTAAATTTCAACACTATTTTTCCAACCCATATAGCACACAGTATTTATGTATGCGTCTCGGAAAGGAAAGAAGCTTAAATCCCAGTCTCAATACAGCCAAAACTACATCGAGATACATTTCTTCAACGAATCACAGAAGTGTAAAGCTAAGATTAAATTATAAAGACTATATCCCTCCTTCCCCACCAAAATGTGGCCACATTCAGGCTTTGACATCCCTTAACTAAATTTCAAACCATTTGAAGATCACAACCAAATATACTTTCTTAGAAACACCACCATGTAAAACACAGTAAGCATTCTAATACAAAGTTGTGCTCTTGCATTGATATGTCCAGGATTAGATCTCCTTAACCTTACTCCCTCCATTCCAAAATAGATGACTCAACTTTGTACTAACTTTAGTATAAAGTTGGGTCATCTATTTTAGAACGGAGAGAGTACTTTACAATGATACATCTCTGGGATATGAAACGGACAATCCTGCTGAACATAATCATCATGTTTGTGGAAAAGATAAAGGATTATAGCTAACTAATGCATGATGGTTATTAAACAATTAGCACCTGAATGCAAACCTAAGGGCCTCTGCCTAGCATGATAAGGAATAAAGATATTAAATGTTCAATCTGATTCTTTTGCTATAAATAATGCCTCAAAGTAATACTATAAGAAAGGAACAAAATAGGAAGAGACAGGGTACCATGCTCTCACCTACAATAATCTATGGGTTTTCTGTAGTACTGATCAAACCATCTTTAAATAGCAGTGCTGAACGCCAATTTTTGTTCGACACGCCAAGAGGAACCCAACAAATACACCTGCAAGCAATAAAAGATGGGTTAAAAGTTCACCCATCTAAGCAGGTATCCAACTAAAATCAGAAAAAAAGATATAGAATGGTCCAATTCCTTCAGGATATCGGCGAACCGAATTAGAGCAGATTGACAGGAGTATAAATACCTCAGAACTAAACATAGTAAAGTAAAAATAAAAATACTTTATCAGCACATTCTTTGTACCAAATAATTGCATAAGGTCATCGAACTACGCTGGTTTAAACAGGGCACATGGTTCAAAGTCAGAAATGGGAGGGGATGCTCCTGGCTGCTAAAGCAGACATAATTACTAAAACAAAACATTAAGCATACTGCAATAACTAAGTTCTGTTTTCAATAGAATTCATGAGATTATTCCATTCTCAAGCAAGTGCACACATGCAGAACACCTTTTGAGTGAAGAAGCACAATGGAAGACATGATTGAGGCAAGATTATAAATAAAATAAAAGGACAACCAACAAAAATATTTGCGACAAATTATTCTAACAATATGGGTCATTAGTAAATTACCAGTATCATGTACCCCTTGGCTTCCTCTGCAAACGCCTGCTAAAGCAGAGTAGAGAGGTACCAGGTAGCTTGCTTTTTTGCAAGACACACAAGCAGGTGTGAAGCTGCACAAGAAGATACCTTAGAGAAGTCGTCAATGGAGCCAGTCGGAGCGAGCCAAAGAAGTGTGTGACCTTCCGGTGGCCATCATACGGGTCGGGGTACTCCTCACGACAGAGAATCCTCGTGGCGCCGTTATCGCGTGCTAGGCCTGGGGTGCAAAAAAGTTAGGGCGGCGAAAAAGAATGGTGATGCTGCAGCGGACGACGAGACTGTCTCTCAATATTAATATGCCATCATATTTCATATTGGTAAAAAGGAGATTGAAATGTAGCAACCTGGCATAACTAATTATCTATACTAATTATTGTCGGATGATTGCATATAATCACTCATCATGAGTAACCGACAGACTGAATGATGGAGTGAGAGGAGAAATATATTTAATGAAATGGAGTAAGAGAGAGAAACTTGAAAGGAAAAAACTCAGCACTTGCAAATGAAAAACATCATATAAAATGGATAATCACCAATCAGGCGATTTGTAAGATATAAGCTTGTTGTTGTGATTATCACAAATCTAGTTGATGGATGATTGGAATCAGCTATTTCACTGAATAAACAATGGTCATGGCAAAGTTTCACTGACGGGAATCAGCTACAATCACAGAAATGTTTATGACTGGTCTTAACAAGTAGCAAGCTTCGGTCTTGCTCACAGGAATAAGGGATTTGTATATCTATGCGACTATGCCATGTGTATTGCACCCTTTATTTAGACAAGCATGCAATGAAAATATATTAATGGCACAGTTTCAGTTTTGTGCCATGAAGAGAGGTCGTCAAGTGTGTTGTCCAGAACAGAGATGACCATATGTATCAAGAATGTTGAGGTACGGAGAAAATACACTCTCTCGGGAACACAAGCAGGTTAGTATTTTTTTTCTGCATTCTCTGGCAAATACAATAGTTAATTGGGCGCGGAATATATCAAACTAAAAAATGAATTATTATTCCGTGATGGTAGGAAAAGCAAACTTCCCACACAGCAATTCATACTGTGATATTATGGGCATATACTAAAGTATTTTGAGAAGCATAGAAACAGTTAATCTTGTTTGGTACCTTCCTTCTGTAGCGATCGCTTCAGGTACATAATGTTGATGTGCCATCTGGTGTCCAAAGTAGATATGAAAGCTAGTATATTGTATACATAAAAATTATGCCAAGGATTTCTCTATTTTGACCTTCTTTAAGTAGGCAAGTATTTTCCAGATAACAACTTCGCTTTATTACCTCAAAATTGATCAACTGGTGTGCCAATGAATAGAGCTATAGAATTCGATAGGGTCTGTACTCATGTATTCCCAGATCCTTGCAATTCGGACAATAAACATCCAGCGATAGGACTTCCTGTTCACGTCCTTTAGCAGTCCTTTAGCAGCAGGACTCCATCAATTAAATCCTGCTGATGGTAAAAAGAGAAAGTGATTACTACAGTCCATAGGGTAGTTGGAGATTAGCCACAAAGAAAATAAAAGGGCAGAAAGCTCTAAATAATCTTTATCCATTGATCAAATACAAAAAGGAAATAAGCCAGAATATTTATCCATTGATCAGTGTCAAGAGAAAGCATGTCCCAGTTATAATTGTTTCTACTGGCAAATCGTCTAGTTTATTGATGCCTATGAATAACATATTAAATAAGGCAGCTCAACTCATGCCTAACGAAGATCCAAGTTTCAGTAAAGCAGAAGAATTGATGTTTTCCAAAAATTTCTTGCAGAAATTAGCACAAATCAAGGAAGGTCACCAAGAAAAACAGCAAGCTAAAAATTAAAAGAGAGGAAGAAACAACACTGTAATAATGGTTTGAAAAGCTTGATTTGGTGTGAGCACAAACTGTGAGAAAAATCAAATGTGTATGTTTAGTTCGTGTGTCAATTTCACAAAAGAGCAGGACCTAAGTTACTGCTGCCCAGCATAGAGTAGCACTACCCTCAGTTGCAGCTTCAGTCCATATAAAATAGTCAGTCCACCAGCAACAGAGGCTATAAACCTCTTCTACTCTCACATAACTACTTCAGTCTGAACATACAGTAGAGTTCATAACTGAATCAAGGGGGAAAATGAGATGTTATTTTTTAAATGAGACGGCATTTTCTAATTTAACTTAACGTATTGTAAGTACACGAGTTCCTGACATGGCAGTCTCCCCAACAACAGTTTGAAGTTGAAGCGAAATTGCACAAATTTTGTTTTAGCTACCACACCCACCGCTTTTCAGCTTAGGTACCCTCAGAAAAAATCATAAACACATCACACTAATCAGTCTATATACATGACTTTACTCGATAATTAGAATCACCTCCTGCCTCATCATGTTAAATGTGTGTGCAGAATGTTTGTATTGGTAATGTGAGCTAGTCCTCATGATGCATGTGGCATTGCATCTTTGCAGGATAAGGATGCGTGTGGCATTGCATCTTTGCAGGATAAGAGCTTCACCTTTATCTTGAAGACACCTCCTGCCTCAGTACTGCTCCTCAAGGCTGCAGGTATGCACCCGGTTGATTAGCACCAAATTTTACATAATTTGAGGTTCCTGCACCAAATTGAAGATATATGGGGATAATTGGGCAAAAGGGAAATGCAGTAGCTAGGTTGATTTGCTAGTGTCTGTGGGGGCCTAGGTTGTTCAAATTCCATAATGATACCATGGTTGAGTTTTAAGCATGTGCAGACAGTAGAGGGACTGATTAATGATTCATTATGCTATTATTAATAATTTTAATTATAAATGCATATACGAAAATGTTAGCGTACTGACAGGGAAAGTGGTCTGTGAATTGCTATCTGCACACCAATTTCGCACACATGGGAGATACTAACCCTTTATCTGTATCTGATGAATTGCATATGGACCTCTACAAAAACAATCCTTTGAGTTAACACTTATTTGAATTATTTGGGTACAATGAAATATGCATAACTTAACACATTAAATTTTTTGTTCAGCTAACACTGGGGTTTCTACTTGGCTCCAAGTTCATAGTATATAAGCCTCACCAAATTTGGTGTCCATTTCATTTTCCCTAACTCTCATTCTAGGCTTTCGTTACTCCATAAGGCATTGCATCACTGACAAGCAGGCCAAAAAAGCTACATAAAAAATAAGCAGGCAAAAAAACAGCTTGAACCGCATCCGCTACTCCGTTATATACATACAGTTTCTTTTTTGTCTTTACTTGGCACAACTTCATACTGTCTGTTGGATTGATAAGTCATTAGTTTCTCTGAAATAAACAAGTCATAAGTTAGTCACCAAAATTTCTACACATTTGGTTGATTCCTCAACTTTCTGTTTACTGTAGTTTATCTTAGGCTTTATAGCTGCTCAGTGAACTACATGGTTCCTTATCTCCATTTTATTAATTCTGATTCCCAAGCATCGAAAAAGGCTCAAAGGAGCCACAGCGACCAAGTACGCACGATCGCCCAGGAGAAGTTGCCTGACTTGAACTGCAAAACCATCAAGTCCGCCATGAGAATCATAGCGGGCACTGCCGCTAACATGGGCATCGATGTTGACCCGCCGATCCTCGTGAAGAAGAGAAGGTGGTCGAATTGATAGAAAAGGTAATATGTAGTCACCTGGCTGCTAGAGCATATAGAAGATAAGCATGGACGATGAAGAACTGATACCACGGACGCCTCCTGTACATCAGCAACTGCACAACCACATACAATGGCTCCGACTAACATAGAACACCAGTCCGCCATTGAGAAGATGAGCCCAGCCAGCGGATCACGAATCGACGGGCACATCAACCCCACCATCGACTTGATGGGAACACACCCATCTACAACAGAGACCAAAGGAAAAGCAAGAGCATGATTACTGAGTTGGAAAGAAAGTAAGAACAAAACACAAATCGAGAAAATAAAGTAGGAGATCATCACCACATATAAGACGCATCCGACGACGATTTCCCTGCCACCGCACCTCTTTTCCTCTCCCTCCTCTCCTCCTTCTCTCTCCGTCTTATCTTCTCTCTCTCCTGCAGACCAAATCGAGAGAGGAAGGGGATTAGAAGAAGGAACTCACGGGGGGAGATGCAACCAGAAGAGATGGGGAATGAGATGGCGCCTGATATCGCAGAGGGTGCGGCGAGGCGCGTCGGCTGGCGCGGCTACTGCTTCCCTCCTCCTGCCGAGTCCGGATCGAGGTCGCGCTCCTCGGCTCGAGCTCCTCCTGCCGAGGACGGATCGAGGGCGAAGGGCACCGGTGGAGCACGGGGCGCGGCTGCTGCTCCCCTCCTTATATTGAGTCCTACTCAAGGGCGAGCTCCTCCTGCCGAGGCCGGATCAAGGCCGACGGGCGCCGGCAGAGCAGGGCCGGCCGAGGCCGAGGCGGCGGCGGCAGGAGAAGAGGCGGACGAGGCCGAGGCGGCGACGGCGGCAGAAGAGGAGGCGGCTGCGGGGGCGCGGGCTAGGTCTGACTGCTTTTCCTCTTTTCTCTCGCTGCCGCTTCCCCTTTTATTTTCTGTCGTGCCTGCTAGCCCAGGTCGCCCGCTCGGTCGCTGCTCTCTCCGAGGCGCGCACCTGCGAGACCGACAGATGGGCCCGTCGCGGCTGAAGCGGAGGCGCGACCGCTGGGTGCAAACGAGGACGGTAAAAAAACGCCCTGCCAACCCACGAACGCCCCTGGCAACCCACCATCAATCGCTCCTGTTTTCACCCGGACACAGAGACGCACACACCGTATCGCTGCTAGGCTGGCCCCCGCGCAGGCCTGGCCCACTCGTCAACTGCTCCTGGGCCGATCGCGGGGCGTACAGAAAAACGAGCGGTGGGATTTTCACCAGGCGACGGAAATTACTGTTATGCCGCCAGCGAGGTGAAACGTGCGCGCAGGATGAATCTGAATCCGCGATGGCGCTGGATGGGCGGGTACTCTAGCAGCTTTTATATGTTAGATATGCGAACCATCGATTGCACCCATGCAACCATCAAAGTGAGGAAATTTCGCATCCCCAAGCCTATCATGTACAACTCTGAACTCTGGATCACTTGGTCGAATGATGTCCATAGCCATGTCGTTCAAGCATTTCAATACTTCATTGAATTTGCGATGGATAACTTCAGTTGACCTCTTGAAACGATTCTCCACTTGGCTTACGAATTGAGGGCCCCCAACCGTCCAAAGAAACATACCCAATGCTCCTTCTGAACTCATGTTTCTTGTTCCTTTCAAGCCATATGTGTGTACAAGTGTATGATGCAATCTATCAAAACAAGGCTTGTACATCCTGAACATGTTATAGCAATCTTTTGGAGAACTCAAGTTCTCGGTAACCAACTATTGTCCAGTCATTATAGGAACTCTTCTCTTCTTTTTCATGAGATACTTCTCACTATACATGATACCAACAAGTGCAGCCATCATGTATTTTTTCTTCCTTTGCCTCCTTGAGGTTGCCATAGCATCAGAATCAGTTTCGGACTCCTCACTATGGCTGCCACTTGCGCTCATCTACATATACACATAAATATTAGGAACACATGCATGTCAGGATCAACATGAACGATAACATCAAGAGAAATAGTATTCATCAAGTCTCACATGACATAACATGAAGGCAAATATAGTTCAACAAGTCTCAAGTGACATAACATTAAGGGAAATATTGTTCATCAAGTCTCAAGTGACATGACATCAAGGGAAATATTGTTCATCAAGTCTCAAGTGACATAACATGAAGGGAAATAGTTCACCAATTCTCAAGCAACATAACATAAAGGAAGGGAATAGCATATTCGTGACCGCACTTCCAAAGTGTAATCCTAACGCCTATTTCGCTCTTCATACATCCTCTTAAGCCAATTCTTCTTCCCTTCACTAGTCTTCATATTGTTAAACAACAATAACAACAACAACAACAAAGCCTTTAGTCCCAAACAAGTTGGGGTAGGCTAGAGGTGAAACCCATAAGATCTCGCAACCAACTCATGGCTCTGGCACATGGATAGCAAGCTTCCACGCACCCCTGTACATAGCTAGCTCTTTGTCGATACTCCAATCCTTCAGGTCTCTCTTAACGGACTCCTCCCATGTCAAATTCGGTCGACCCCGCCCTCTCTTGGCATTCTCCGCACGCTTTAGCCGTCCGCTACGCACTGGAGCTTCTGGAGGCCTGCGCTGAATATGCTCAAACCATCTCAGACGATGTTGGACAAGCTTCTCCTCAATTGGTGCTACCCCAACTCTATCTCGTATATCATCATTCCGGACTCGATTCTTCCTCGTGTGGCCACACATCCATCTCAACATACGCATCTCCGCCACACCTAACTGTTGAACATGTCGCCTTTTAGTCGGCCAACACTCCGCGCCATACAACATTGCAGGTCGAACCGCCGTCCTGTAGAACTTGCCTTTTAGCTTTTGTGGCACTCTCTTGTCACAGAGAATGCCAAAAGCTTGGCGCCACTTCATCCATCCGGCTTTGATTCGATGATTCACATCTTCATCAATACCCCCATCCTCCTGCAACATTGACCCCAAATACCGAAAGGTGTCCTTCCGAGGTACCACCTGGCCATCATATTGTTAAACAAACAACGATTTTCAAACTTCGCAAACAACTTGGTTGCTATGAAGTACTCATTACTTTCTTCATCTGCTCCACATGCCACAACTTCTTCCATTATCTTTTCAATTTCAGTAGCAACACTATGCTTATGTGAGTTCATTGCGGCATCTTCACTAATCAAGTGGTCAACCATACGCTTGAAGTCCCTTTGAACAGGATTCCTTACTAGAGCTTCCATCTATCTACCCTGGCCGCTTCTTTTCCTTCTTGGCTAGGGTAGTCTGCAATTCTTCCTCCTCGATTTCATCCTCCTCGAGATCAAGCACTTCATGCTCACAACCTGGCATCATAGAACTTTCCCCGGTAACATTGATATTCTCATACATGATACTCATTTGCTCCATTTTCAGGACCACATTTACGAAACTGCAAGAAGTCCTTCTCCTGAATAAATAAATTGTTCGGACTTGTCAACAAAAAATTCTAGTGCAATATTAGCTACATAACAATTTGATTTTATGAATATGACTTACTTCACCGGCTTTTTTCCACCATTCATCATCAGCTATCACGGAGTTCGTTACATCATTCCAACCAAGGCCAGTTACTGTGTTCTTAAGGATCAACCAATCCCTATGCAAAGTTCTCAAACTGCCCCATTTATTTTTTAACTGTAACCTACTGTAATGTTTCCCGGTCTGCTCTAAGAAACCAACTTCTACATTCTTGTATCCAGCAGCATTCAAGTATTTGAGAGGCCTATTCCCTTTTAACTTCTCAATGGCAGCGAGTTTGCAAAATACGGCGGTCATTTGTGAATTCCAATTGGCTTTCGACATCTAAAAATATGACATTCATAAGTACTCCCTCCGTCCAGAAATACTTGTCGCACAAATGGATAAAACTGGATGCATCTAAAACTAAAATATGACTAGATACATCCATTCCTCCGACAAGTATTTCCGGACGGAGGGAGTACAACATATACATACATGTCCAGTATGAAATCTGAATAGAAATACACGCCATGAAGCAAACATGTCACAGCCAAATGTGGAGTAGTAGTGAATAATTAGCAGTTCATACGCCACCACACATACATGCCAAAAATCTGAATACGAAATACACGCCATGAAGCAAATCTGAATAGGAAACTTTTTTACATTGTCCTGACGCAGGTCGGGGATGGGGCGGCGCGCTGCAGTCGGGCGGACGGAGTTGGAGTCCGGGGACCAAGGTGGACGTCTTGTGCGGTGCAGCAGGAGCTCGGACGCGGGGCACGGAGAGCTTCAGCCGGCGGCGCAGGCAGGGACCAGGGGCAGTGTGCAGGCGGAGATTAGGGGAACTAGGGGACGGCGGCGCAGCGGATGAACTTTGGTGGGGGGCGGAGGGGCCCGGATCCGCACGCCATGGTGGCGACGGGGCCAGCGACTTGGCCGGCGACGGCGGCGGCTGCGGAAACCTAGAGAGCCTCGCCTCTCTCTTTCTGGCTCTGTTTGTTCTGTGAGAACGAAGGAGAGGATGCCTGTTCGGTGAAAGAAGTAGGGCTGGGGTTGCGGTGACATATCGATCGTAATGACGGTGAGAAGTAGGCCTA
Source organism: Triticum aestivum (assembly GCF_018294505.1). Classification (NCBI taxonomy): domain Eukaryota; kingdom Viridiplantae; phylum Streptophyta; class Magnoliopsida; order Poales; family Poaceae; genus Triticum; species Triticum aestivum. The sequence continues at coordinate 348,878,775 of NC_057798.1, forward strand.
TACAAGAAATGGGAGTAAAATGCACTCGCAGTCATTGAACTTGCAAAGAACGCTCAGTTTGGTCATTGTACTTAGAAATACGGCTAATATGGTCACCCAATACGACAAGGGAAGTGTTTGTGGCCGGGGCGCCGGCCGAACCGTTGCGCCGGTCGCGCCCCGTGCGTTTGATCTCTTTTTGATCTAAGGACACCGTTGCGCCACGTGTCATCCTATTTTTTTTTACACGCTCGTAGTTATCCTTTTCCAAAATGATTTTTGCTGCATCCGCTCTATCTTTTCGTTTCGAGGCAGGGCGACCGCGGGGCGACGTGCTTGTTCGCGCAGGGTGGCGGCGGCGGTGGCGGCGGGGCCCAGGGCGGATCTCCATTCTCCGGCCATCTATGCCCCCCCCCCCCCGATGGTAACTCGAGCCCGAATGCTTTCCATTTTCGTTGTTTTCTTCCCCTCCCCCGTTGGATTTAGGGTTAGGGCGTCGCTAGCCGCGGGCCACCGCCGGCGCCGGCGCGGACGAGGATGGGTTTGTGTTCCCGCGGTCGAGGGAGGCGGCGGGGTGGCGTTCCCGCGGTCGAGGGAGGCGGCGGGATGGCGTTCCCGCGGTCGAGGGAGGCGGCAGGGTGGCGTTCCCGCGGGCAGAGGGAGTTGGCGCGGTGGTGAATTTGAATCTGGTAGCATTCCAGCAACTGGATTGATTCAGGGAAGCAAACCACAACTCTTTCTACATGTTGATGTCTTGCTAACCCAATCATTAGCAGGTTTTCCTTGGCCGCCAAGGGATTTAGGTACTTGACTAATCGAGGTACAGGGATGTTTTTAGCTTATGTTTTTGGAGAATCGATGGGGATGTTGAGTCGGTTTAGAAATGACATGATAATGCATTTCATGATGAACCTAATGGAATCAACTTTGGTATTCTAGATGTTGTTGATAGTTTACAAAGTATGACTTTCAAAATGTCTGATATGCACTATATATTTTTTGCCAATGAATCACTACTCGTTCTGCTGCGCAACCCAACATCCCTAAATTCATAGGTTTGTCAGAATTTTTTAGGTGTTCATGTATGTTTTTTCCTAGCTTCTGATGGTTCGGTTTTATGGTTTTATTGACTTGTGTATTTTCCTTTTTTGTAGATGTTGCAGGTAACTCTGGTGAGAATGAGGGGAGTAAGAAGGCTAAGAAGAAGATTAAGAAGAAAGGCAATCTATGTGGCTTTAAGTCAAGGTTTAACTCAAAAAGGCTGGCTCAGATTAGCAAATATCACCGGAAAAATAGAGAGTCATAAGGGAGGGACCGTTTGGAGACTTGTTGGACATACGGTCTTTCAAGGTGCCCCATGAGCTCATTGAGTTTGTTGCGATGAACACGAATCACGTACTCTCCGAGTTCAAACACAAGAACAAATCTATCACCTTCAGCAAGCTTATGGTGAAAAGGATTTTCAACGTGCCATCCGGTGATAGACCCGTGAAGCTTCTAAAGAAGAGTGATGAACATGATCTTCGCAGCATCTACAAGGAGGGGAACAGGGCTCCAATCGCCCATGTTGTCAAGTTGCTCACTAGTTGCAGTGAGGAGGACGTGGTTATGATAAATAGGACTTGGGCACTCCTTGCGTTGGCAACAGTTTTGTGCCCAGGCACGGGCAATATGGTGAATCTCGAGTATCTTGCTTCCCTCGAAGATATGTCTTTGGTGCATGAATTCGCTTGGGATGAGCACTTGTTGACACGAGCTATGGAGGAGGTTGGAGTCTTTCAAGAGAAGAAGAGGATGCAAGCAAACGCAGAAAAAGAGTTTCAGATTGCTTCATGCCTTCCCATGTTAGCGGTATGCAACGCAACATTACGAAATACCTCCATCTTTCCCCTTTGCTGCATGAAACCTTCATGCCTTTATGTTTTTTGTTGGCTAATGTCCTTTTTCCATGACATTCAGATCATATACATGGATCATGTTGATATCCCGGCTGGCCTCCCAAATGAGCATGCTATTGATTATTCCGTGCCAAGGATACGTTTTGTTTGCCAAAAGGATTTTGAGTGATTGGATAAAGTTGACAAAAACAAGCTCACTTGTGACACCCCCGATTTGACCGTACACTAATTATGCACGCAAATGTGTACGATCAAGATCAAGGACTCACGGGAAGATATCACACCACAACTCTACAAATAAAATAAGTCATACAAGCATCATATTACAAGCCAGGGGCCTCGAAGGCTCGAAAACAAGAGCTCGATCATAGACGAGTCAGCGGAAGCAACAATATCTGAGTACAGACATAAGAGAACAAGTTTGCCTTAAGGAGGCTAGCACAAACTGGGATACAGATCGAAAGAGGCGCATGCCTCCTACCTGGGATCCTCCTAACTACTCCTGGTCGTCGTCAGCGGGCAACACGTAGTAGTAGGCACCTCGGTGTAGTAGGAGTCGTCGTCGACGGTGGCGTCTGGCTCCTGGGCTCCAGCATCTGGTTGCGACAACCAGGTAGAAAGGATAGAGGGAAGGGAAGGAGAAAGCAACCGTGAGTACTCATCCAAAGTACTCGCAAGCAAGGAGCTACACTACATATGTATGCATTGGTATCAACTGGAATAAGGCTATTATATGTGGACTGAACTGCAGAAAGCCGGGATAAGGGGGGATAGCTAGTCCTTTCGAAGACTACGCTTCTGGCAGCCTCCGTCTTGCAGCATGTAGATGAGAATAGACTAAAGTCCTCCAAGTATCATCACGTAGCATATTCCTAACCGATGATCCTCCCCTCGTCGCCCTGTGAGAGAGCGACCACCGGTTGTATCTGGCACTTGAAAGGGTGTGTTTTATTAAGTATCCAGTTCTAGTTGTCATAAGGTCAAGGTACAACTCCAAGTCGTCCTGTTATCGAAGATCACGGCTATTCGAATAGATTAACTTCCCTGCAGGGGTGCACCACATAACCCAACACGCTCGATCCCATTTGGCCGGACACACTTTCCTGGGTCATGCCCGGCCTCGGAAGATCAACACGTCGCAGCCCTACCTAGACACAATAGAGAGGTCAGCACGCCGGTCTAATTCCTATGGCGCAGGGGTCTGGGCCCATCGCCCTTTGCACACCTGCACGTTGCGAACGCGGCCGGAAGCAGAACTAGCCCCCTTAATACAAGAGCAGGCTTACGGTCCAATCCGGCGCGCGCCACTCAGTCGCTGACGTCACGAAGGCTTCGGCTGATACCACGACGTCGAGTGCCCATAATTGTCCCCGCATAGATGGTTAGTGCGTATAGGCCAGTAGCCAGACTCAGATCAAATACCAAGATCTCGTTAAACGTGTTATTCTAAAATAACCACGGACGCCGACCAGGGCCAGGCCCACCTCTCTCCTAGGTGGTCTCAACCTGCCCTGTCGCCCCGCCTCAAAGTAACAGTCGGGGGCCGTTGGGAACCCAGGCCCACCTCTACCGGGATGGAGCCACCTGCCCCTTCAACCCCCATCTCCGAACAGTATCATAAGTAATGTAATTGTGTAAAGTATATAGTATATGCCCGTGATCACCTCCCGAAGTGATCACGGCCCAGTAGTATAGCATGGCAGACGGACAAGAGTGTAGGGCCACTGATGGAACACTAGCATCCTATACTAAGCAGTAGGATAGCAGGTAATGGTAACAACAGTAGTAGCAAGGACAGGCTATGCATCAGGATAGGAATAACGGAAAGCAGTAACATGCTACACTACTCTAATGCAAGCAGTATAGAGAAGAGTAGGCGATATCTGGTGATCAAAGGGGGGGGGGCTTGCCTGGTTGCTCTGGCAAGAGAGAGGGGTCGTCAACACCGTAGTCGTACTGGGTAGCAGCGGCGTCGGTCTCGGTGTCTAGCGAGAGAAGAGGGGGAAGAAACAATAAATATAATGCAAACAATTGCATGACGATGCATGACATGACAAAGCGTGATGCTAGGGGTGCCCTAACGCGGTACGAGGTGGTACCGGTGAAGGGGGGAAACATCCGTGAAATTATCCCCGGTGTTCCGCGTTTTCGGACAAACGAACCGGAGGGAGAAAGTTGCATGTTCGCTATGCTAGGGATGCGTGGCGGACGAACGGGCTGCGTATCCGGATTCGTCTCGCCGTTCTGAGCAACTTTCATGTACAAAGTATTTTCATCTGACTTACGGTTTATTTTATTTTAATTCTCAATTTTTTTAAACAATTCCTGAAATTATTTTAATTATTAATAATTCAAACTCATTAAACCTAAATGCAATGGTTACCCAAAGCGTGTACCCATAGTGTGCTTAGGGGCTGACAGCTGGACCTGGTCAACTATCCAGTCTTAGTTTGACTGGACCGTTGACTGGTCAAATGGGTCAGACCTCACATGTCAGTGCCCCTGCTTTAATTAATAGTGTATTTATTTACTGATTAGACTAACTAAGCTGCAGGCCTCACTGTTAATGTGATTAGGCTAATTAACTAATTACTAATCATTTAATTAATTAAGCCACTAATTATTTACTTTATTATTATTATTATTTCTTTTTTTTTCTAATGGGGTCGGCCACACACTAAGAGTACACACGCACACACACCACGCAGCACACTGATACATCACGAGTGTACATATATACAACCCATGCACACGCAGGTGAGGCCAACTAACACCATAACAAACTCCACTAATCTAGTAGTATACACGCAGTATGACCAGATGACCAGGTAAGTATTCACGTACGAGCAGGCGGTAGAATAGGATTCTCCAACAATGGTCATGGCCAAAACGAGCAGCAGGCAGCAGGAACAGAGTTTTAGCGGCAGCAACGGCAACACATGAGGCAGCGGCCACGAGCAGCAGCAGTTGGGAGGCGCGCGGCAAGAGCAGCAGTAGACGCAGGCGGGCGCGGCGCGGCCGCGTGTGGCGGCAGCAGGAGCAGCGCGAGCAAATACTCACGTACGTACGTACGCGTACAAGCGGACTCGGATGAGCTCGGGACGGCAAACGGCGACCAAATCAAGGCTGAGGAAGGGGGAATCCGGAGGAGAAGCTCACCAAGGAGCCGGGGACGTGGTCGGGGAGGCTGGGGACAGTCGGGGTCGAGCGAATCGACGACGGCGGCCGTCGGTGCAGGATGTCGAAGACGAGATCGATGGCGGCGAATCGGTGCGGCTCCGCTCGATTTGACGCTTTGGATGGACGAGGTCGACGGTGGCGATCCTCCTGAACTCGTCGGTGCGGCGAGCGGTGGCCGGTGGCCGCGGGCTTGACGACGGCGTGGTGACGTCTCGCCTGGCCGTCAAAACAGAGAGAGGGGGAGGGGTGAGCGAGAAGCTGTGGGGAGAGCGCGAGCGAGGGGGGTCTAGGGCTAGGGTTAGAGGGAGGGGCACCGGGGTCTTATAGGCCGGGGTCGCAGGCCGGATGGCCGCCACGACGTCGGCCGGTGCCGTGGCGGGCATCGGCTCTGCCCACGACCCCCTCTGTGAACAGAGGAGGAGGCGACGTGGGGAGTGGGCTGGCCTGGCCTGGCCAGCTAGGCCTTGGCCCAGGGGAGGGGGTTTTCCTTTTCTCTTGTTTTATTTTCTGTTTTGCCCTTTTCTTTTTTTTTGTTTCTTTTAATTACCTCCTGTTTTCCATCTAAAACTTGAACCAAATGACTTTTGTAAAAAGTGGAGCCTTGACATATAAATACTATGCAATAAGCTGCACTGCCACCAAAAGTCTAGTCCCCATATAATTTAGTTTGATACTTTATTAATTAGTAATGGCATTTAAATCGTTTTGATTGATCCTATTTTATTTATATTAGAGCATTTAAACACTTTATAAAAACGTGGTCCTCCATCATAATTACTTATGCATTATTTGACACAACCCGAACAATTTAGTTTTGATGTTCGAAAACTTTTGTGGTTTGCCATATTTTGAATTAGAATTTTGAATCCGTTTTTGAACTAACGTGAGGTTAACAACAGTAACCCTGGTGACGTGGCATCATTAGCAGGGAATTCCTGTAGCTTAATTATCCGGGCGTCACAATTCTCCTCCACTACAAGAAATCTCGTCCCGAGATTTAGGACCGGGAGTAAGGGGGAAAGTTCTGGTTACGAAATTCTAACGATTCTTCTCGGTCATAGTTGCTCTTCTCGAAGAGGTCGATCCATTACATTGATGTCTTCATTCCTTTACTGCCGGTCATCATGATGAAGTCGACATCCTTTCTTCGGGATCTTCATCGTACTTACGAATAGGTAACGGGGTAGATCGGCAACGACAGAATGCTATAAGGGTAATAATCTGGGATTAACCCATGAATGAGTATATGAGTACCTCTCGAGTTGAACAAATAAAACACATCGAGAGTGAGGTTTGAAGGTACAATAAGAGGTTCCAAGCAGATAGATAGTTGCTCGAAGTCCGAACCAGAGTGAGAAAGGGGTTCAGAGCAGCGAGAGTAAGTATAGCGTCTGATACCAGAATAGAGCACTAGGAAGGTGGCCCATGAGTTAAATACAAAGCCAAGCATGGGAATAACCATTAGAAACAGGATTGTACAGGTGAGTCAGGTTTCGATCTTGTGGAACTGTGGGTTATGGGTCCACTATGTGGGTTAAAAGTAGGAAGAGGGGTGACGTCTTGCACGATCATGTAAGCAAGACATGTCAGAGGGTGGCTCGTCGATTATGTCGGCAACAACGTCGGTACCAAGGGCGAGGGACGAAGAGAACCATTTTCCTGCTCGTCGAAAACGAGGCGGACCAATAGGCAAAATTCCCGTCCATCGGTGGCTACCGGAATGTCATCAACAATAGCAACAGGGTCTTACTGACAGAGTTGTACACCAAGGTGTTTGCACAAGCAGGGAATTATTACTGCTTATATCATATAGATCATAGAAAGGGTTTAAACAAACCAATGGAAAGGGAAAAGTGTCTATCCTATTTAATCAGAACAATGGAAAGAAAAATGTGTTTAAACACATATTTCAACATATTTCAAGGGTATATCCTTCCCAAGGACAAGCTAAGCATGATATCCATGACAGGATATAACGTAGAAAACTCTTTAGGTAGGGGAGAGAGATTTTCATGACATTATCCATACAACGGTGTTTGGATAATAGAGCAGGAAACATTTGGCATTTCGATTCAATGTTCTTGTTGAAAATCGGTGTACCACAGACAAGTTCGAGACAGTATTGACATGGTCTTCAAGCAAAGGTCAGACTTTGGATACACAAAGGATCCATCAGGATAAACTTATTAAACAAGGCATTCAATTTCCTCATGGAAAAATGGTTAATCTTGTTAAAAAGGAAACTATAACACTAGGCCCTTCGGTCAAGTGTGCTAGGAATGACATCACCTTACCGGGTCATGAAAGACCAATGTTATAACTCTTGGAAATATATTCCAACCATCATATCTGACAGAGATTCAAATGTGATGGGTGTCAAGATAACTCAGACTCAGGATACCTGAGAAGAAAGGTGCAACACAAATTGTCGAGATGACATTATAAGATTCTCGGGAATTGAACTATGGGAGCGAGTTCCGACACAAGAGTTCAATAGTAAACCAAGGAGAGGATGAGGAGGTGGCTGATAGGCTCAGCAACAAATCATCGAGATTTCCAAAGGATTGATTTCCACAATTATGTGAACAAGGAAATATCATTTGTCGGATCAAATGATATAATGATGTATGCTCGAGAGAAACATACACGACTGAACAATGATAGAAGGGTGCACCCAGGAATCTAGACTAGGTAGCACGATCAATGTTCAAATGATGATTCAATAAGCAATAGACTTAGAATGAAACTGTAGACCAATAACCTCAAAGCAATAGGGTTGCTAGAAGTTTAGAATTTACACATCACAGACCATTTGTCGGTATTCCGGTTAGAAACAACACGGAGACCAAGAAAGAATGGTGATGGTGAGAAGCATCAATATACCAAGAATTCTTAAGAGGTGGAGCAATCCTCACAACATCCTTGTCATAAAGGACATTAATACTTCAAGGTGGAACATCATACAAGCTGGACAGCAAGTTGCAATCATAACATGAATACGTTTGTGTTGCGGGAAGGCAAGAATGTTGTCGATGATAACACAATCATCGAGGGGCAAGGATGGTAATTCTCATCATGAATTTGATTGATATCCTAGAAGAGCTCAGGATGTTGCTGATGACCACGACACATTTGTCGAGAGATTTCATGAAGATGTAATCGGTCGGTGATGACATCAAGTCAAATGATGATGCAGCGAAAGTCAAATAATACTTGAAGAAGAACTCACAAGAAGTTATGCAGTTCCGTGATAATCTCGAGATACCAGAGGGGGTAATACTCGATGACAGATCAAAGTAGAGGTTGGACTGGGGTATTGCTCTACAGAAGACAAGCGCTTAAACTTGCACGTGAAATGGTATTTAAAGGAGAACATGGTCGGAACCACGATTGCAAAAGGCCAGATCCCGGATATAAGATGAACTTATACGAAAGGAATAATCTAATTTAAGAGAAGCTTTAATGATAAGATCTACATCGTGTCCATGGGCATGAACACAAAGTTCAAGGTCGACTCCCACTTCTTCAATGCATAACCTTTCATTCACTGCTCTAGATAAAGATGACCTCGGTGTCAAAACCTACCTGGTGAATTACCAGAGGAGTATGACCCATGAAAACTTTTGGGTTCACACATATTAAGGAAGGCATAGGTTCAACCCGTCATGGTATCGTGGAAACATATACCACAAGCTTCAATAGTAAATATCACCAGCTCGAAAGTAGAGCATGGTTGGCCAAATCAGAGAACGGGATTTACCAATGGTATTATGTATCCCGAAAAGAACTTCTCGAGGTTTTTGTATACAAAGGACACTGTCAGATGATACTTCAACAAAGGACTTGATGGTTCATAACGAGCTGATGTGAGCATCGGCACACAACCAGAGGAAGAATCAAGGCAAGGGCCTTAGATTATAGAAACAACCGACTAATTCCAAGCTCAAATGCAAAGGAAATATGACTTGCAAATCAAAGGATCAGAAGCAAACGCTCTGATCAAGGATGGATAAATTCAATAGACCTAAGGGTAAAATTGACGGCAAATAGATTGGTCGAGAACAAGCTCATGTTCAAAATGACGCCTGAGCCGGAAGGATAATTTAAAAGGATCAACTGACGATTGCGTGCATTCGCACTCATGTTGAATCAATAGGATCAAAATGACGGGGTCTAAGGATACTAACGAATATTGCCAGACATATGGAAAGCATCCATAATGCAAGCAGACAAGTATTGCAGAGCAATAAGCTACTAAGGAATTTTGAAGGATTGAATAGTATTTCGAAGACAATTGCGAAACACATGAACAACTGGGGATGAGCGGATACTCGATAAGGGCGAGAAATTATCCGTAGGGGTATTCAGGTGGCAAGGAACTGCAACGCAGTGAGCTCAAAGGATTCTCGGGACAACAAAGAGTATTTTGGGACATCTTGTAATAACAAGATCAACGGGGAATGATTGTATGAATGGAAAGTGTATGCAGTTTTCATAGGGGTTGACGGTGGAAGGAAATTGCAAATGCGATGGTACAAAGACTCGAGAGAATAGCGTAGAGTAACTTCGGAATCTTCTAGTGCAGCAGGCGATTATCTGAAGTGAGGGGCTCTCCGGGAGAAAGTACTTGCGAGAACCTAAAGTTAGTTTTGTTTTTAACAAAATCACTTAACCCGAATAGAAGAGAGCTCAGAGTCCCAGAGTAAAGATCGAGGAGTAAAAGATCCTAATACCACCCAATGGCGACGTGAGCCCGTAAGGCGCACATCCATGTTAGTAAAAGTTTTGTAATATCTAGACTCGACTTCGGCCAAGGAGGGTGGAAGGGGGATTCCTACAGGCAGTCGGCTCTGATACCAATTTGTGACACCCCCGATTTGACCGTACACTAATCATGCACGCAAATGTGTATGATCAAGATCAAGGACTCACGGGAAGATATCACACCACAACTCTACAAATAAAATAAGTCATACAAGCATCATATTACAAGCCAGGGGCCTCGAAGGCTCGAAAACAAGAGCTCGATCATAGACGAGTCAGCGGAAGCAACAATATCTGAGTACAGACATAAGAGAACAAGTTTGCCTTAAGGAGGCTAGCACAAACTGGGATACAGATCGAAAGAGGCGCATGCCTCCTACCTGGGATCCTCCTAACTACTCCTGGTCGTCGTCAGCGGGCAGCACGTAGTAGTAGGCACCTCGGTGTAGTAGGAGTCGTCGTCGACGGTGGCGTCTGGCTCCTGGGCTCCAGCATCTGGTTGCGACAACCAGGTAGAAATGATAGAGGGAAGGGAAGGAGAAAGCAACCGTGAGTACTCATCCAAAGTACTCGCAAGCAAGGAGCTACACTACATATGTATGCATTGGTATCAACTGGAATAAGGCTATTATATGTGGACTGAACTGCAGAAAGCCGGGATAAGGGGGGATAGCTAGTCCTTTCGAAGACTACGCTTCTGGCAGCCTCCGTCTTGCAGCATGTAGATGAGAATAGACTAAAGTCCTCCAAGTATCATCACGTAGCATAATCCTAACCGATGATCCTCCCCTCGTCGCCCTGTGAGAGAGCGACCACCGGTTGTATCTGGCACTTGAAAGGGTGTGTTTTATTAAGTATCCAGTTCTAGTTGTCATAAGGTCAAGGTACAACTCCAAGTCGTCCTGTTATCGAAGATCACGGCTATTCGAATAGATTAACTTCCCTGCAGGGGTGCACCACATAACCCAACACGCTCGATCCCATTTGGCCGGACACACTTTCCTGGGTCATGCCCGGCCTCGGAAGATCAACACGTCGCAGCCCTACCTAGACACAATAGAGAGGTCAGCACGCCGGTCTAATTCCTATGGCGCAGGGGTCTGGGCCCATCGCCCTTTGCACACCTGCACGTTGCGAACGCGGCCGGAAGCAGAACTAGCCCCCTTAATACAAGAGCAGGCTTACGGTCCAATCCGGCGCGCGCCACTCAGTCGCTGATGTCACAAAGGCTTCGGCTGATACCACGACGTCGAGTGCCCATAACTGTCCCCGCATAGATGGTTAGTGCGTATAGGCCAGTAGCCAGACTCAGATCAAATACCAAGATCTCGTTAAACGTGTTATTCTGAAATAACCACGGACGCCGACCAGGGCCAGGCCCACCTCTCTCCTAGGTGGTCTCAACCTGCCCTGTCGCCCCGCCTCAAAGTAACAGTCGGGGGCCGCCGGGAACCCAGGCCCACCTCTACCGGGATGGAGCCACCTGCCCCTTCAACCCCCATCTCCGAACAGTATCATAAGTAATGTAATTGTGTAAAGTATATAGTATATGCCCGTGATCACCTCCCGAAGTGATCACGGCCCAGTAGTATAGCATGGCAGACGGACAAGAGTGTAGGGCCACTGATGGAACACTAGCATCCTATACTAAGCAGTAGGATAGCAGGTAATGGTAACAACAGTAGTAGCAAGGACAGGCTATGCATCAGGATAGGAATAACGGAAAGCAGTAACATGCTACACTACTCTAATGCAAGCAGTATAGAGAAGAGTAGGCGATATCTGGTGATCAAAGGGGGGGCTTGCCTGGTTGCTCTGGCAAGAGAGAGGGGTCGTCAACACCGTAGTCGTACTGGGTAGCAGCGGCGTCGGTCTCGGTGTCTAGCGAGAGAAGAGGGGGAAGAAACAATAAATATAATGCAAACAATTGCATGACGATGCATGACATGACAAAGCGTGATGCTAGGGGTGCCCTAACGCGGTACGAGGTGGTACCGGTGAAGGGGGGAAACATCCGGGAAATTATCCCCGGTGTTCCGCGTTTTCGGACAAACGAACCGGAGGGAGAAAGTTGCATGTTTGCTATGCTAGGAATGCGTGGCGGACGAACGGGCTGCGTATCCGGATTCGTCTCGCCGTTCTGAGCAACTTTCATGTACAAAGTATTTTCATCTGACTTACAGTTTATTTTATTTTAATTTTCAAATTTTTTAAACAATTCCTGAAATTATTTTAATTATTAATAATTCAAACTCATTAAACCAAAATGCAATGGTTACCCAAAGCGTGTACCCATAGTGTGCTTAGGGGCTGATAGGTGGACCTGGTGAACTATCCAGTCTTAGTTTGACTGGACCGTTGACTAGTCAAATGGGTCAGACCTCACATGTCAGTGCCCCTGCTTTAATTAACAGTGTATTTATTTACTGATTAGACTAACTAAGCTGCAGGCCTCACTGTTAATGTGATTAGGCTAATTAACTAATTACTAATCATTTAATTAATTAAGCCACTATTTATTTATTTATTATTATTATTATTTCTTTTTTTTTTCTAATGGGGTCGGCCACACACTAAGAATACACACGCACACACACCACGCAGCACACTGATACATCACGAGTGTACATATATACAACCCATGCACACGCAGGTGAGGCCAACTAACACCATAACAAACTCCACTAATCTAGTAGTATACACGCAGTATGACCAGATGACCAGGTAAGTATTCACGTACAAGCAGGCGGTAGAATAGGATTCTCCAATAGTGGTCATGGCCAAAACGAGCAGCAAGCAGCAGGAACAGAGTTTTAGCGGCAGCAACGGCAACACATGAGGCAGCAGCCACGAGCAGCAGCAGTTGGGAGGCGCGCGGCAAGAGCAGCAGTAGACGCAGGCGGGCGCGGCGCGGCCGCGTGTGGCGGCAGCAGGAGCAGCGCGAGCAAATACTCACGTACGTACGTACGCGTACAAGCGGACTCGGATGAGCTCGGGACGGCAAACGGCGACCAAATCAAGGCTGAGGAAGGGGGAATCCGGAGGAGAAGCTCACCAAGGAGCCGGGGACGTGGTCGGGGAGGCTGGGGACGGTCGGGGTCGAGCGAATCGACGACGGCGGCCGTCGGTGCAGGATGTCGAAGACGAGATCGATGGCGGCGAATCGGTGCGGCTCCGCTCGATTTGACGCTCTGGATGGACGAGGTCGACGATGGCGATCCTCCTGAACTCGTCGGTGCGGCGAGCGGTGGCCGGTGGCCGCGGGCTTGACGACGGCGTGGTGACGTCCCGCCTGGCCGTCAAAACAGAGAGAGGGGGAGGGGTGAGCGAGAGGCTGTGGGGAGAGCGCGAGCGAGGGGGGTCTAGGGCTAGGGTTAGAGGGAGGGGCACCGAGGTCTTGTAGGCCGGGGTCGCCGGCCGGATGGCCGCCACGACGTCGGCCGGTGCCGTGGCGGGCATCGGCTCTGCCCACGACCCCCTCTGTGAACAGAGGAGGAGGCGACGTGGGGAGTGGGCTGGCCTGGCCTGGCCAGCTAGGCCTTGGCCCAGGGGAGGGGGTTTTCCTTTTCTCTTGTTTTATTTTCTGTTTTGCCCTTTTCTTTTTTTTGTTTCTTTTAATTACCTCCTGTTTTCCATCTAAAACTTGAACCAAATGACTTTTGTAAAAAGTGGAGCCTTGACATATAAATACTATGCAATAAGCTGCACTGCCACCAAAAGTCTAGTCCCCATATAATTTAGTTTGATACTTTATTAATTAGTAATGGCATTTAAATCGTTTTGATTGATCCTATTTTATTTATATTAGAGCATTTAAACACTTTATAAAAACGTGGTCCTCCATCATAATTACTTATGCATTATTTGACACAACCCGAACAATTTAGTTTTGATGTTCGAAAACTTTTGTGGTTTGCCATATTTTGAATTAGAATTTTGAATCCGTTTTTGAACTAACGTGAGGTTAACAACAGTAACCCTGGTGACGTGGCATCATTAGCAGGGAATTCCTGTAGCTTAATTATTCGGGCGTCACATCACTCTTGTCCAACCTTTCTACGGGAAACACACCCATGTAATTTTGCTACATCCCGCCTATGTATTTTCCTTTGTCAATGAGTATTAACACACCCATGTAGCAATCTTTGCTTTTCCAATTTAGTTTATGGAAGCTTTCTTATTTATGCCACTCATGTTTTGTTTTCCTAGATCCGGAGTTTGTGCAACACCCCCTATGCAGCACAACTTGTGGGACAGGAAGTTGGTGCTGAAGCAGCTAGTGGGAAGGGAGTTGATGCTGAAGCACCTAGTGGCCAAGGCAGCCAAATTCAAGGTGCTGAAATTCAAGCAAAGGACTCTCAATCAAATGAGGCTCAACAAAATGTTGATGCTGAACCACACCTATCATCATCGCTCAACGATTGGCTGCAGCAATCATTCCCTAGCATGCAAGATCTAAGGGTACATTATCTTTTTCATTGTATTCATTTCCTGTTTACCTTTGGCTTCGCATTATTTTATTATACCCAGTTGCAAGTGTATATTTATTTTGATGCATCCTTCAAGTTGATGTGCAACAACCATGTTCTGTTTTTGCTTCATATGTTGTTCAAGTTCATACATACTATGCTTTTTTGCTACACCCATATGTCTAGTGTGCTACAACTACATTCTGTTTTTGCTTCAACCATGTCATAGTTTTGCTACATCCATATCATTAATTTGCTACCTACATAGTTGACAGTAAATTGCTACAGTCACACTCTTTATCTGATACGTAGTGACACAACATCATACCTACTTGTTTTATCGCTTCATCCATACCTCTAATGTGCCACACCCACATTTGTGTTTTTTTACATCCATACACATGACTAAAATGTTCAATACTTGCCTTCTTGTAGGTACCAACTCAGTTTCAAATGCTTTACGACAAGCACAAGGGTATTTTTGCATCGGAGGTGGATGATGTTGTTGGCAAGTTTGGACAGTGTTTAAAGGGATTGTAGTGCAACCGGATGGCAGCCCTCCTTCGTGATGTTGGAGACGCCATCACAGCTACCAGTGAGCCCAACTTCTCCTTTGAAGCACCTATCATGGACGAATGTCACGGAAAAGAGAATGATGCTAAAGCTGCAAATGCTGGCATTGGTGCTCAAGCTCAAGCTGAAGGTACAACACCTAGCATTAACAAGGATGAAGTCACCAGATTGAAGCAACAAGTTGCAACCGAGGCTGCTGAAACTCCTGAGCAACAACGAGTGAGTTTCGAGATGGAAGACAACGTCTCACCTCACAGCCCCCCACTCTTCTATGATGCACCCAGGAGTGCGACAGCCGGCATTTGGGACGACGAGCCATCCTGTGAGTTGTTCCCAAAGGGCTCCGAAGAGTACGAGATGATGCATTGCACGGATGAGCCTATAACCAAGAAGAGCGCAGTCAACCCCATATTTGAAAACATCCCCGTGTTCCCTGTTTCAGACGATGATGGCAGCCCAAGTATGCTTCCTTCCTCCTGCATCATTTATTTTTGTTTTTCTCCATCTCTTTTTTTTTTCGCTACATATGTGTGATTGCAACAAATACTCTTTTGTACAATCCCTTGCAAACTCATCCATTTTTGTTGCTTGCTACAGCCGCTAAGATGGTCGCTACAGAAGAGCAAATTGTTGATGCAAGCAGTGGCCCTAGCACACATGACAAGAACACCAGGAAGAAGAGGATGGCCAAAGTTCCAGCCGTAAAAAATACCAAGGCAAAGAAGCAAAAGGTCGATGCAGCTGTAGCCACATATGAGAAGTATGTAAAGCATGGGAAACCATTGAGGAGATCACATGCCAATGAACAAGTGTGAGCTACCTAAGCCCTATCTCTTTTTGCTTTCTGTTTTTTATTTTTTCCTGCTCGAAACAAATGATTCATTCGGTTGCATCTATGGTAACAAGACACCTTTCATAAAGATAGGTGGATTTTACATTGGATACAAGAAATTCCTGGTATGCTTCAAGCCTCGCGGGGATATGAATGATGAGGTTATGTCCCTATGTATCGAGATGAACAACGTAGCATCCCGTGCAGCAAGTGGTACTAATCTGAAGAAATACATGTTCTCAGTCCACGCGGGGGTAAGTTTTTGCAAAAACAAGCAATGCTTCATTCCTTTTTTTCTTCACATTTTTGTTGCAACACACACTAACCATTTCGAGGTGTCTTTCAAGTAGATCTTACTAAAACAAGACCCAACAACCTTCCAACCAGCAAAACTCATACCCGAGCTTGAAAGGGCTGTGACAAAGTTCAAGGCGAATAAATATGACCTCGTAAGTTTCTCGAGAGCCTATTTTTGTTTCACACCACAAATACTTTCAAAACATGATCCAATGATGTAGCATTTCCTTCGAAACATATGTAGCAATTATTATTGATGTTTACAACATCTCTTTGAAACATATGTATCAATTCTAGTTGTTGTTGAATGCTTTTTTGTTTGTAGTTACAACATTGGAAAGCTTACGTTCATTCCTACTAGGCTGTAACATTTTTTACATGTTCTGAGTACCTTTTTTGCCTTTCTTTTGTGTTTTACAGCTTTTTGTCACAATTGTTCATGAAAAGCATTGGATAATTGTTTACGCAAACTTGCTATACAAGAAGTGGAATGTATTTGACTCAATCCATTCAAAAGGGAAACAATCTCCTTTGAAGAAGCAGGCCAATAACCTGGTAGGCTCATGCTCTCTATTTTTATTTTTCTGTTTTCCCTTTGATTCATCTACATAAATGCCATGTTGTCATCTTCACACACCTCATCCTTTTTTTTCAAACTTTGGTGCGTGTTTTTCGGTTGTAGATCACAAACTTTGCAGCCCTCGCACAAGAGTATAGCCAATTCAATGTCAATGTTGGATCATTCGCCCGTGTTGACCTAGAGGATTACCCAAAGCAAGATAATCTGTGAGTTTTCTTTTTGAATTTTGCTTCAATGATGTGTTCCATTTCAACATTTTGTTGTATTAACTATGCATCGGAACTATGAAGGATAAATTTTTTTATCTCACAGATGTGATTGTGGCTTTTTCGGGCTCAAATATGTGGAGAACTTTGATGGGAAGTCAATCAAAGAGTTCAATCAGGTACTTTCTTGTCATTTTGTTGCAATCTACTTTCTTTGTTTTCAATACTCATGCAACACAAGAATAATTAGTATCATACTTGCTTAATTTTTTCATTCATTTTTACAGGAAGATGTGGCGCGATACCGCATGGATGTGGCGCACAAGCTTTGCACTCATCCAATGAACAATGCCCCAATGGAGCGGGCATTCATGGAAGAGTTGGCGGCTTAATTTGCGGGAGGGTTCAAGACGATCAAGCTCGTTTCCTTTCGTTAGGTCTAGAATCATGTCTGAGGTGGTAGCGTTCTGATGGTATTAGAGTAGTGCGCGTTCGTATGTACCCTAATGATACCTTCGGTAAACATATGTATTCTTTTGGTATGTAAACCAATGATAACTTGATCTCTTTGGATGAAGCACTTCTTCCGTTTTTAATGGATGTGATCTTCTGCTTGCCAACATGATCATGCATTGACAACCGTTTATTGTTTTGCTGGTTATGAGCTTCATCCATAGAAGTTTCAAGGGAATCTCTGTGCAATTTTCCCCTCGAAACCTTTTTCATGAAAACAATATGTGGATGCTGCATTGTCATAGTCAAATTGTTGGAAGCTTACAAAAAATAGCTACAACCTTCTGTTAGATTTGTTGCAGGGCAAAATTTACATTTTTACCTGCAAATTAGCTACATCCCTGTGATATTATTGCTGGAAGCATAATGTAAATAAGCTTCCTTCCCAAACTCTTGCTGCATAGCAAAATCAACACTTTAAATCAAATCATTCAAGGCTTTTTCCCTTTTCATACTTGTTATTTTGCTTCAACCATGTTAAAAAAAGCTTCAACCATTGTTTGAAAAAGCTTCAACCATGTTTCCTAAAAGCTTCATCAATAATTTCAAAAAAATTCAACCATGTTTTTCAAAAGCTACAACCATGTTTCCTTAAAACTTCAAACATGTTTTTCAAAAGCTGCAACCATGCTTTTCAAAAGCTTCAACCATGTTTCCTTTTTAAAAATGAATCAAGCTGTGGTAACAACAATCATTGAGTACTATTTTACAAAAAAAATAGAAGTTGGCACCATCATAATTAAAAAACCATCATTCTGCATTTTGAAACCACACATGTAGTAATATGTTGCAATCCCAAAACACAAACATTCATAAGACATGGGGTGTTACAAGGTAATTCATCAATTTTTTCCCTCACGAAACATCCTAAAGTGTAAGGATTGGGCCGACACCCGGAGCTTTCGCGCTCGCACTCGCAGCAAGAAAAGCGGCAAGGAGTTGGCAGTTCTTCACATTGTGATCCTCATCTTCACAGTATTTGCATGGAGTCTTCTTTTCCATTGGCTTTGGAGCTTTCTTCGTTTTCGCTGCGTCCTTCTTTGCTTTCTTCTTCATTTCATCTTCTCGAAGCTCAATTAGTGGCTTCCTACGCTTCTCTTTTCTTTTGGCTCCCCTTTTTGCTGACTTTGGTGGGTTTCGTAGTCCTACGGGGGGTGGATCCTGCTGCCCTGTACTTGGACCCCCTGAGACTTGTTCATTTGCTGCACGACCTTGCGCTTCTTCGCCTCCTGCAACCCCATAGGTCGCTCTAGCTTTAATCGCAGCAACCCCAACACTGCCCTGATCAATTAGCCCAGAGACAAAACTATAAGCTTCATCATTGAAGCATGCATCTGAAGCAAGTTTCCAAACTTCCGGCAAAGAGAGTTAAACTTTAGGGTGTTTGTCGTGGGGACGCCGAAATGCATAGCTCTATGCCCATCGCCTGGTTCAAGTGCAAGGTCGGTTGCTCTCTTAGACCATCTTGGAAGCATGTAATTCGCAGGTATCACTTGCACGTTCAGGTGCACCATGACACGGATGATATGTGGGCAGATCAGCCCACACATCTCAAACATGTTGCAACTACACATGTATGTATGATCTTCAGGGGCAACACGCACCGTGTACACTTTATGGTTGATGCCATCATTTGCAACAAGGCGAAACCAGACGACATTCCCTTGCAGCTGGTATTGCAGCCCATAGCCTGTTGATTTAGCCAATAGTTTCTGAAACTTGGAAAATACCTCTCTGGTATAGAAATCTGCAGCCTGCTTTTCAATGTTGTAACTGCAAAACAAAAAAGCTTCCAACATCAATAAGAATTGCTACATATGTTTCATTCAAATGCTGCAACCAAACTGTACTGGAAAACTAAAAAAAATGTTGCATGACTTTGGACTTACTTGCCCCAGAGTGGCGGCCTCGTCGCTTCATTGATGAAGCCCGCATTGTCTTCACGATCAAGCATTAGCTCCTGGCAAAGCTCAAACTGTTGCACAAATGTCCAAACCGAGTCTCCATGATGATTTAAAGTCTTGAAGTAGGAATTCAGGCCCTCGGAGCGTCCAGTTGTTCCTGTGAATGGGAAGAACTTATTCCTAAAGTACACAGGAGCCCACGTCTCCCTGCTGTTCCACATGTTTTTGAGGTGTTTCTTATCAGCCACACCAAACAACTCGACCATCTGCTTCCACCGTTCTTCAAACTCCTCAACGGTATCTGAACCATTAATGCAACCATAAAATGCTTCTGCAAATGGCTCATCCTTGCCCAGCATCCTCCCTAGTTTTGTCCTTGCAACCCGGAAGACGTGCCACTTGCAACATCTGTGCGTTGAATCTGGAAATACCATTGAGATGGCTGTAGCCATTGCCTGGTCTTGATCAGTCATAATGTTCAATGGATGCTCATTATTCATTGCCAACATCCATTGCTGGAAGACCCACTTGAAAGTTTCAATGGTCTCATCAGGCAACAAAGCACACCCCAAGCAAACAGTGTGTGTGTGGTTGTTAATGCCAACAATCGGAGCAAAGGGCAAGTTGTAGCGATTTGTGCAGAATGTGGTGTCGAAAAACACACAATCTTTGTACTTTGGATACAGGGCCCTTGTTCTCCCATCAACCCAGAAAAGCGCCCTAACAGCTCCATCTTCTTGTAGCTTCGAGAAAAAGAAGTTGGGATTCTCCACTTGTCTTCTCTCAAAGTACTCGATTGTTAGCTCCAAGTCACGCTCTGACAGGCCCCTTCGCAGCTTTGCTCTTGCATTTGTCACATCAGTCTTCACATACGGCAAACTCCTCGGATCACAACACCGTGCATCTCCAAGCAAGCCCATCATATTAGCCGTTGATATGTTGCGATAGTGTAGTGAAGTGATGTATTGCATGTCTGCATCTGGGATCTTTCTGTGAGAGCGGCAAAATCTCCGACGCCCCCTTTGCAACATCAGCTGGTGTGTGTGATCGGCCTCAAAAACTGTCACAACCCAGCTACCGTCTTTGAGGTTAACACCCATACGAGCCTTGCAATCATACCGCTCCAACCGGTTTCTTTTCCTCTTGTCGCTCACATCCATATAGATGCCAGCTTGTTTGCTTGGAGATTTTTTGTTACTCGCATAGCTCATATCAACATCTTCACACTCATTTGTGGCAGCTCCGTCAGAAATGCTACCACCAACATTCTTCGAAGGATTTTTCCGTGAGTGTATGCACTCAAAAACTCTATAGATAAGAATGCGCTTCGGATCCGAGCTGCTTTTCCTACTATGTTTTGATGTCACAATGCGAGTACCAAAGCCCATCTTCGAGGCATATTCATTGTAAACACGCTGAGCTTCTTCAACATTGTCAAAAACCATTCCAACAAAAGGGACAACTGGCTGTGATGATATATCTTCATCCGGTTCATCAACAAGTGTTGCAGCATTTCCATTGGCATTGTCACTAGCCACACGGGCATTGCCATGATTCGGAGCTACACCATCGGTGTTCAGCTGCAACGAATCGTCACTATCATTTTGGGGAGTATCATTCAGATCAATTCCATATTCTTCTTCTTCATGCGCAACATTTTGCATATCATCGTCAAGGAAAATTGATGGCTCAACAGCAACATTCTGCAACAAAATCAGCACCCAAGTCATTTTTTTTGCTCCTTGAAAAAACATGCAGAAAGCGCAAAACAAAAAAAGTGGACGCAGCACGGCAATCATAATCCCAAAACAGTTCCTGTATGCAGCATTTTAGGATGCAGCATGCAACATCCAGCAAGTAGCATGTAGCAAATGCAACACATGCTTGTAACATTTTAGTAGCAGACAACAGGAAGAAACATCTTACTAGCATTAATTGACAACACAAAAAACAAGCACAAGCATGTTCACAACATCTCTTTTCAATCTCATGCTCATCAAAGGTTGCAAAAAAAATTCGTGAACAAAATGATCTAGGGTTTGCAATTGGAATTCATACCAGATCAATTTCATCCCGGCCATGTCGTGCTGCATCTTGGAAGACCACACCAGGGTTGTAGTACCGTTGCAGCACCGGTCCACTACTACCAGGGTCTCCCCTCCTCAGTGGACTTCGGCCATGAACGGCAGCGGAGCTTGAGCCCAAATCCATGGCGTCAAGGAGGTCATTACGGATGTATGACATGGTTGAAGCAAGTACAAGGCGGCTTGATAGGTGGGGGAGCCCCTCCTCGAGGTGATTCGGTCGTGGGGAACAAAAAACCGGCGGATCCGGCCGCCGCCGCCGCGGATCGGCTACGGACAGGCGCGGGGGATCGAGCTCCCTTGTTTTTCTCGTTGTGGCTGTTCGTACAACGGTTGCAACAAAACGTTTTTTTGCTGCAACGGTTGGTTCGGTGGTGGCCTAGCGCGGAAATCCAACGGTCCGTACTAAATGCATCGCACGGCTGGGGCTGGACCGGCCGAACCATTCGGCCGGTGCGCCGGCGCAGATCACTGGCCATACGACAAGACGTGTTTGTACGGTCACTGTTGAGCGTATGCCACCCGTCGTCGCTCGGTTTGACCAGTCAGTGTTGTCCACGTTGGCACGGTGAGGGTTATTTCTACAAATTAGCCATGCGCATGCAATTATCCATCGACCATCCTGAAATACCCCACGCTGTGGCGGAATCCCTAATTCCCCACTCTGCCGCCGTCGCCACCGCCCTCTCCCTGCTACTTGTCGCCGCCCTCTTTCGTGCTGCTTGCCGGCGGCGTCCCCCTACCGCTTGCCGCCGCCCTCTCCCTGCCGCTTGGCGCCTCCCTCTCCTCTGCCTCCCACTCCGCCATGTCGACAAGCTCGGTCAGGTCTTTGCTGGGCGGCCGTTCGGTGGTGGTGCCGCTCATCAGATGCCCTTCTTGCCGCACTCGTGTTAAGTTCTATCTCTCCAACACGGAGAAGCACGAGGGCCGGGTCTTCTACAAATGTCCTGTTGGTGTAAGTTGAGTGCATCCCTGTTCTTCATTTTGGTTGAGTTTTGGGATCTTGTAATGGTGATTGTTGGCGTTTGTTCTTTTCTTTTGATCTTCAGGACCATTTCTGGCATTGGGAGTTGGAATACATTGCCTATTTGCTAGATAATCAGTTTCTCGTGGGCAATGAAGCCGTAGATGCATTAGGAGCTGCAGAAGATAGGAGGGAAGAGCTGGCGCAAGCAAGGAATCGAATATATGCAGGTGGAGGTGCAGTTGATCTTCCAGGCTTTGAAGTTGGAAATCATGGAAGAGTTCCAGGGCAAATGAGCAATCAGCAAGCAGAGGCACTCGTAGGGTTAGGCAATGAAATGTTGGTGATGATGAAGGCACTGTTGGCAGCACTCATTGTAGTTGCAGTGCTTATAGTTGTTTCTCTGCTAAAGAAGTGATGGAGTAGATGCAATATGTAGTTCATGCAGTATGACTATGTCACTATTAGTATGTGGTAGTGTTGGAATGATGCCTAGTTTGTTAGGAGATGAACTGGTACTATGTGGTAATGTTGTTAGTGTCAAGTGACAATCTTTTGCATTGTATCTGATGCTTTTGCAATATGTAATGCAAGTGAGAATCTTGTACTGCAAATGAAAATTAATGGATCATCTTTGATGTCTTATGGTGATGCTGTCAATTTGGGCACATTTGACCACTGTCATATTTGGCTTGTGTGTGTGCATTGCAAAGATAGTTGCTGATGCTTGTGTGTGTGCTGTCAAATTAACCACATTTGAACACTGTCATATTTGGCTTGTGTGTGTGCAATGGAAAGCTAGTTGCTGATGCTTCTCTGTGTGTGTTGTCAAATTAGGCACATTTGGCCATTGTTTATTTGCCTTGTGTGTGTGCATTGCAAAGCTAGTTGCTGATGCTTCTGTGTGTGTGCAGTCAAATTAGCCAATGAAATATTGTGTTCATTTTCCTTGCAAAATAACTATGGAGAGGACAAATGTGACCACATGTGACCAAATGTGACCATATGCTCCAAGTTGAAGAGGACAAATGTGACCATATGTTGGGCAATGTTATAACCAGGGCATTAAGCATAAGTCATAAGTATGGCAAAGAAGTAACTTGTAGATCTGGTTACAAAATGAGCAACAATTGATCCATACTCATGTGGCTACATCATTATGGATCAATTGCAACATTCCTACATTACCAATTGGTTACAAAATAAGAAGCTTGCATAGTACAATGATGTTCTGGCTGTCCACTGTGTCATCACCTGAAGATATCAAACATGGATGTTCTGCTGGCCTTCCTTGGCTGACCATCTTCTTGGTGTTCTGAATCACCCTGTCTATTACCCATTGCAATAGATATCAGCCTAAGTTCTTCTTTTCTTTGTGCTGCAGCAGCCGCTTTCTCTGCTTTTTTATCTGCTCTTCTTTTTGCTGCAGCAACCTCTTTCTCTGCTAGCTTCTTGGCAGCTTCTTGTTCTTTTTGAGCCTTCTTCTCAGCCTCCTTCTTTGCTTTGTTCTCAGTAGATATAGTTTTCTTAACCTCCAGAAGAATCTGCCTTGTCTCTGCTTGAGCTTGCTTCTTTATTGTTGCTTCTTCTTTCTTCTTCTCTCTGTTCTGAGCAGCTGCCTGTCTCTTCCTCTCTGCCTCTGTTGTTTTCTTCTCCTCTTGCAGATGTCTCTTCCTGGCAGCTTCTTCAGCCTTCTTTTCTTGTTCTGCTCTCCTTGCTGCAAGTATAGCATTTTTCTTGTCTTCTAAGTCTTTGTCTCTCTGCTTTTTTAATGCAAGTAACTTCTTGGCCATCTCTCCTTGCTGAATGGTGCTTGTGTTCCCTTGGTTTTGATTGACCAACAGCTGAGCAGCAGTAAGGAATGTAGACTCTGGTACAGGTCCTTGTGCAATCACTCTTGGCACAGGCCTCTGCATGTATGACAGAACTTACCATGAGATCATGTACTACACAATAATATATGAGATCATGTACTACATAATAATATATGAGATCATGTATGAGAAAACTTACCCTTTCTATCATTTGATCAACCATAAGATCTTCTATGATAGGATTTTCTGCAGGGTTGTGTTCCTGCTAAAAAATGAAGCAATAATTAAGTGACCCAACATAGATGCCAAACTGAAACATCTTCTGCATTATTCAGTGCAAAAACATACATGAGTAATGACAGGATCTTCATCTTGCACATGTTGCTCAGGTGGTGATGGTGCTTCATGATTTGCTTGTGATGCTGATGCTGCCTGCATATTTAGAGGAGGTACTCCTGCCTTGAGGTACTTGCATCCTTTAATGTTGTGATCAGGCTCTCCACAGTACTTGTAATGCATGATGACACCATGCCTAGACATTTTCTTGCCACCATTACTGCAGATTACTTCACCTGGTGCTTTTCTTCTGCTTTTGCATGGCCTGCCTACTTGCTTGGTGTACAATGGTGGCAGAAGTGGTGGCCCATTCATCTTCTCCCATTCTGTCATGTCTCTACAAGGATAGATTATGTTCCTGTATGCCATTTTGAACATGCTCACAGAATAGCATTGGTTAACCAATGAAAGAGGGTCAACTCTTTCATGTCTAGCACATGCTATGGCATGTACACAAGGTGTGCCACCCTTCTGTCACCTCTTACAGCTGCATTCATTGGTGTGCCAGTCCACAAGGTAGTTCACACCCCTGTCCCCTACCTGGAACACCCCATCTCCAGCTCCATCCACATAGCACAGGTTTGCCCAATCAACTAGCTTCTCCACCTTTTTCTTGATCTTTGGACAAATATTTCCTTTCATCTTCTCTACCTCAAGCTGTTTGCTGTAATGCCTCTGCATCAGCTTGCCTTTGATCCTTTCTAGCATAGAAAGTATAGGTAGCTCTCTAGCATCTAAGATGTACCTACAAGTGCAAAACAAAACTGAGTTAAGTGTGAAACATGGAAGTAAGCAGTGCACATAGTATAGCAAGTCAATTGGCTTCTCACTTGTTGAAAACTTCACAGTTATTGTTGAGCAATATATCACACTTGGGAAAATCACTTTGAAATGCTCTAACCCATGTGTATGGTTCCAACTCATGCAACCACTTGTAAGCATCCAAGTTGATGTCCTTCATCTCAGCCATGTACTGCTCATACTTCACAGCAGTGGTACTTCTTGCTATCTTCCAAAGTTGATTCTTAAGAACATCCCCTTTGAATTGTTGCTGAAAGTTCTGCCACATGTGTCTGACACAGAACCTGTGTTCAGACTCTGGAAATAACTCATGCACATCATTGATAAGGCCCTACAATAACAAAACATAGACATAAGCATGGACTACTACTTATGGACTAGTACTTATACTACAATTGATGTTGTTTACCTTTTGTTTGTCTGACATAATGGTCCATGGAGCAGTATTAAAGATGGCAAGATCATTCTTCAGTCTTTCAAGGAACCAGCACCAATTAGGCTTGTCTTCCACTTCAACTACAGCTACTGCAATAGGAAAAATACAATCATTTGGGTCTATCCCAACAGCAGTAAGTAGCTGCCTCTGTACCTTGTCTTGATATGACAACCATCAAGGAATATCATAGGCATACATCCCTGCAAGAACCCTCTTTTGCATGCATCTAGACACATATAGGCTTTATTAAACCTTGCCTGGCTATCTAGTGCAACAAAGAATGAGCTCCCAGGGTTACTTCTTCTCAACTCATTACCATAGTCCCAGAGCATGTTGTATTCGCCTTCTTCATCACCATAAATTATTTTCATTGCTAGCCTCCTAGCTCTTTGCAACTTGGTCCTGGTTGGGGTCATATGCCACTCCTTTTTAACAACTCTAGAAAAGTTTGTCAAATTCATGTCTTGGTCAGCTCTAAAGCTCTCAAGATACTTCTGTGCTAGAAATGGTGTCGTGAAAGCCTTGATCTTCCACTTCTTGTTACAAGTGTGCTCATCCACATATTTCTTGACCATGAAACACTTGGTCCTGCTATCATATGAAGCCCAAAGATACCAAGTACAGTCCTCATCACATGTTGCTTTCACTCTTTTCTTATCATTCACTGGTAACTTCACATCTACCCTGTTTTTGCAGCAATACTCCTTGATGGCTTTCCTCAAGAGCTCTACAGTTTGGAAAACTTGACCGACATGAAACTTGGGACAATGAAGATCCTCTGTTCTGAATGCCTTGAACTTCATGAATACCTCTTCATCATCAGAATCTGGTGCCCACAAGTCATCACCCTCTGATTCATATAACTCATCTTCATGATCATATGCTGATGCTTTATCTCCATCTATCTCATTTCCTTTCACTGCTTCTTTTCCCTTTTCAACTTTTTGCTTCCCTTTCTCTTCTTTCTTCTTCTCTGTCACCACATGCTCATCCATGTCTACATTGTCAGCATACAAATCATCATCACCATCACTAATGTCATAGTCACTGTCCACTATGGCTCCAGGATCAAAGTCAGAGTCATCCGAGTCACTTTCAGCATCTTCAATGTAATCAGAACTGCTTTTCTGTCTGGTTTTCCTTTTGCATACTCTTGATCCTCCTAGCTCATCACTACCTTGTTGTTTTGCTTCCTGGAGATCATCTGGAGCTGCAGCATTTTCATCCTGGTTACCAAAAGAAGAATCCCTCCTTGCAAACACATAATTACCCACATCAACATCTGAGCTCTCTGGATACACTACTTGTATTGGGATTGCTTCACCTTCCTGCCCTGCACCTTCATCATCAACATGAACATATGTCTCTGCAATTACAGCCTCAGTACTTTCTGACTGATCAACTCTTGTCTTAGAAGGACTAAACACTGGGGGTAGCTGCACTCTTGGGAAATTGACCACATCATCATCATCATTGTTTGAATTCAGACTGTCTTCATGGTCTAAATACAGACTGAATGAGTGGTGGCCAAGATCAACAAAAGTTATCATCTGGTCTGTGTCTCCATCTCCTCTTATTTCTCTCAAGCCATTCTTCTGCAAGGTTAGGATTGGAATGCAGTAGTAAACCTTCAGCCTTCCTGCCATCTCCCAACCAATCTCCTCAACTAGGTGCTCAACCATGATTGGGGACCATGTCACTGTATCCAAATCATCATACCACAACACATGCTCATTGACATAATAATGGTTGCTACCTTTGCCAAGGAAATATCCACCATGGTTAAATTATACTGAAAATTTCCTGCTGCGTGGTCCTACAAAGATGAGAACAGAGCACAATTCTGTCACAGGTGAAAACAGAGCACAGTTCTGTCAACTGTCAAAGAGGAAAACAGAGCACAATTCTGCACAAATCTGTCCTACAAGCAACCACCTTTGCTAACCTAAAACCCTAACAGTATGTTCAAACATCTAAAAGGCCTACAATTGCTTCAGAATGACCTACAAACAAACACTTAACCCCCAATTTGTCAGACAAAACCCATACACCGAAAAACCCCAATTTGTTAGGCAAAACCCTAGCTTAAATCTTGTGAAAATTTCCGGCCAAAATTGACCTCCTAACTCCATGTGCACAATGCGAAACCCTAAATCGCGGAATCGGAGACTGCAAGCACCAATCATGGCGGATGTACGTGAGGCTTATCGTAGTACGGTGGAGGAGCTCCATCTGGTCGACGAACAGGCGCTATCCTGAGGAGATGCGGTGCCCTTACGGCAGTGACGCGATGCGGCGCACCTCCACGGTGACTCCGGCCCTTCCACGGTCTCGATGGCCGGAGATGGTGCGCTGCCGCCGACGATCGCCTCCTCTGCCCCTGCTCTCCTCCTCCTCCCCTCGTTATGATCGAAGTCGAACACGCAAGGAGTTTTGGGCTAAAGCACAACGAACCATGGGGGATTCTGCAAAAACACCACGCTACCGCCTGCCTAATGCCAGCCGGCGTCAAGGATTGGTCAACACGTGGTCAAACCAAGCGGCGACGGGTGGCATATGCGCAACAGTGACCGTACAAACACGTCTTGTCGTATTGGGTGACCGTATTGGCCGTATTTCTAAGTACAGTGACCAAACTGAGTGCTTTTTGCAAGTTCAGTGACTGCCAGTGCATTTTACTCCTAGAAATGGGGTAAGTGGCAGCTCCGGAATCAGCAAATTTGTTGATTCCGGCTTCCAGGTGCGTCTAGTGCAACTTGTAGAATCGATTCTACGAAGCTGAGATAGTGGCTGTTTGTTTCAAAATCTGATATTAGGAGGACTAGAATCCGAGAATCACTATCTCTAGCCCAAACAAAGGCCACCTTAGTGTGTTTAATGGGAAACACTTACTAGCAGCCGTCTGATAGCAGACGTTTGCCAGACCATGGCGCGGGTCGTTGATGTCTTTTTCATCTCACGGTTGAGATGGCCTCCTAAATCCTTTTATTTCTTTCCAAAATAGCACGATTAATCTAGCCACATCATCACCCATAACTCTTCCCGCAATAATCTTGCCTACCATAAACGCATCAGTCTCCTCGTCCTGTCTCCATAACTACACCCGACAGCATCAATCTCGTCATCGTCCCTGTCCTCACCACCATGAACAGCCTCTGTCCATGTCCGTGAAACTAGCCATGCCGGTGCGCTGTCCCATCGTGTGGTTGTGCCTGGCATTAGTTACGACGCGCACGACCAGCGAGCTCGCAGCCCCATCGCCGTCTCGGTCATCTACAATTGCTTCGAGCACCACAACGTTTAGACCACCACGGTAGATCTTTGTCTCGGTCACCGGATGTATCTGGCACGCGAGGAACATTGCTGGAGTCACCCCCCTCATCTGCAGGTACCATCCTCATCTCACCTATGGATTGTGGGAGATCTTGATATAGTTCTATGATTTCTAACATATATGTTCGTTTTGAGTGTTGTTTGATGAATTTTGTCCACTCCATCGTGTATCTGCATGACAGAATCATTGTCCTCATCCAACCTCTTGGTCGTGACTATCCTCATCATATAGAAAGTATGTTGATATTGCATCCATACCATGCTTCCTGCTTTTCATGACTCATACATATAGGACTACAACGTCAGTCCTTGCAGTTTACTTCATATTTACCACGCCAATGCTTCTACACTAGACTAGTTTGCTTCACACATATCAATCTTGTGCTTCTACATTGTGTTTAGTTTTTCTTTGGCTCTATGCCCTGCATGTACTTGTAGGCTCCATGTTTTTTATTTAGCCGTCAACCAAATCATGCTTCCTAAAACATATATTATGGACAAGTTGCATGTGCCACCCCCTTCCTTATCTGAATTTGAACGATTGTGCAGAGATCTTTTGTATCTCCCTGTTATATAATGTGCTTCGACTATGTAGAAGTCATATTGAGATTGCAAGAATACGATGCATCCAATTTTCATGCTTCATTTGTCTCATACATGTGTTTATTCATAATGCACAGTCAGGTTCATACACACGATAGTTATGCTTCTTTTCTATGTACGGGTCGTTACTTCACACTTATGCTTCTACATTATGTGCAGTTGGCTTCATTTCCATGCTTCGTATTGTTTCGTAGACGTCATGCTTGTATCCAAATCAAACTACTCATGCTTCCTAAATTTTGACAGGGCTAACTTGAGACGATGATCGTGCTTTACCGTTTGTGTGCATGCCACGGTCATCGATGTTGGTCATGGAGTCCGACGTGAGATCAAGCATCTCAATGACCAATGTTTTGTCATCATTTGGAAGCAACATAGCAAGCCACACAATCGGTTGTCTAATGTCAAGGGTGTCGTCCCCTCGATGGTGTGGTCCTCGCTGCTCCTCACCGAATTCTCGTGGCTCGTGATGTCAATACTCACAGATTTGTGAAACAAAAGGAATTCATCGAGGCTTGGTCGGAAGCGGTGGATGGAGCAGAGGACTGGAACAGACCAACGTGGATGGAGCAGAGGACTGGAACAGAGCAACTAAATTGCTATCAAGCCACGAAATGCAAAAATAACACATGGAAATATACTTGAAAAATAAAGGAGGTAACACCACATGATACCGGTTGGAGAGATAATTGACTATGAATTATGTAGCATGGTTTGTAGTGTTGTAAGCATGATTTTCATATGATGAAAGCAATTTGAGCACATTTGTATTCCTTGGAATCATATTCCTAATATGCTTAAAGCATGTGTTATGACTTATGCGTACATGTGATAATAGTTCTTTTTTATAGCAGATTGTATTTGGGTAGAGCAATCCTCTAGTTGATTGATTCAGATTTTGTGTACAATAGAAATACTGTCAGAAACATAAGTTCCATTTTGGAAGCATATTTGGGTAGAGCAATCCCCTTTTGGAAGCATATTTTCTATTCGGTGAACAGATATGATAGTAATTTTGGGACGGAAGTAGTAGTTGTTATACTTTCTACTCGTAATATGTTTCAACTGCCTATTAATATTGCATTCAATATTGCTCTTGTTTGCTTCTTGCGAACAAGAATGATACATTGTACACTGTACTGAATATAGTTTTTGGTACAACATTAGTGCATTATAAGCAGGAATGGCATGTGAGCAAGCATGTGACCTTTTTATTCTACCGAAGCATCGAAAAGCTTTATTAAACATGTGAGAAAGCATGTGTCATCCGTGATCCTTTGGTACTGACGCATCGAATGACAAAGTAGGCAAGCGTTATACGTATGTTATGCATGAAGCAACTAAATTACTAAACAGTACAACGGAGCGACCACCGAGCCACCACAGCGCTTTGCTGTTCGCAGCCGTTAGATTGTACTGTTGTACGTCCCAGATTGTCAAGTCATCCCGCTGATCGACGCTGTAACTTTACAACCATGCCACTCCATACGTTCGTCCAGCCCAACATTCTTGGGCTGCTGCTCCGAAGAATGACCTGGAAGCCGTCACGTGAACTGGGCCGATTTTGACCACATAGCCGTTGATTAGCTTGTTGTTGCAGCTCTCTCTCTCGTAGCTAGAGGTAGAAGAAGAAGAAGCACACGGTACACTGGATTTTCACCCGGCTTCACTGCCCCGTTACTTTTGTTTTTCAAAGCACAAAACTCATACAAGCCTACGGCCGCAGCTTTATAGTCCTAGCAAACGCAACGCTCACGTTTTCTCCTGTACACACACGCACGAAACGACCAGCTAGTTTCTGCTTGTGAGCGAGCGATTCGGCCGGCCATGCACAGGACGCGTGATCCACACGAACCGGCCTCCACTCGTACACGTACGAAGCGGCCTTCCTCCGAGCTGATCGCAAGCCACTACCTGCTCTACTACCTAAGCATGCAACTAATCATCTGGAGACTCACTCCACTAATGCATGCAACACACGCACACCTCGCGGGCACACACACACCCTACACACATACACACAGGCCACGCTGCTGCGTTCCACACGTCTCGTCCCTCCCGCGCGTCACCGACACGCCAACGAATCCGACGAGCCCAACGCTACCAGTGTCCCGCCCGTCCCGCGTGTACCCGACGCGTCCGACGAGACCGACAACACACGCCGTGGCTTATTCCAACACACACCCCTTAAGCCACGGCTTAGAGGAGTCCGTCGTCGTCGACGTTGGCACCGGCCAAGAGAGCCTGCTCCGCCGCCGGTCCTTTCCGCAGCTGCGGGCACTCGCGCCGGAAGTGCCCGTGCTCCCCGCACTTGTAGCAGCGCCTGCGCCTGTTGCCGCCGCTCCCCGACACCACGCTGCGCTCATCGTCGTCGTCCCGAGCACCGCCGTGTCGACGCTCCCGTGCTGCCCACTGCGCCGCCGTCATGAGCAGCTGCTCACCCCCGCGCTCGCCGCCGTCTTGTCCACGGCGCCGAACCCGCTCGTCGAACGCACACAGCCGTCCGAGCGCTTCGTCGAACGCCATCGTCATCATGTCGTGGAACTGCTTGATGCCGGCGACGAAGGGGAAGAGACGATCCGGCACCGTATCCAGCAACTTCTTGACAAGTGTTGCGTCGCCCAGCGTCTCCCCGAGGCTGGCATACCTCGCTGCCATCGCCGCGAGCCTCCCGCCGTACACGTCGAGCTCCTCGCCGTCCGCCATCTTCATCCGGTCGAATTTGCCGCGCAGCGTCCCCAGCCTCGCCGCGCGGACCCGATCGGCGCCGACGAACCTCACCTTCAGGGAGTCCCATACCTCCCTGGCGGTGAGCTTCGTCGACACCTGCAGCAGCACATCCTCCGGCAACGCCCCGAGGAGCAACGCGTGCACCATCTTGTCCTTCTTGGCGTTCACCGCCGCGTCGCCCGGCACCACCGCCTCCCATACGGTGTGGACGTCGAGGATCGCCTGCGCTTTGATGGCCCAGACCGTGTAGTTGTCCGCGGTCAGCATCGGCATCGCCATCGTCGCCGATCCGCCCGCGCCGCCACCGTGTGGGACGAGCGCCATGGTCGCCGGTGATCGCCCGAACCGAAGCTCTGTATACCAATTGTTGTTGCAGCTCTCTCTCTCTCTCTCGTAGCTAGAGGTAGAAGGACGAGGAGCACACGGTACACTGGAGTTTCACCCGGCTTCATAGCTGATGGGCCGCTGTGCTCTGCAAGCCTGATTTCGTTGCTGCACTGTGGAGGTGCGTATTTCTACTTCCTTTTGTTTCGTTTCTTTCATCTGGACTTCGATTATCTCTTGCCTACTAGGGTTGACTTCACGGCTGACCCATGCCCTCCTCTTTCATCGATGATGTTATGTACACTGTCGTCGTATTACTTAGCCAGCTAACTTGTCGCTCTTGTTTCAGGAACTATTGAGCTCAATGGTGCAAATTGCTCTATTGGAGTTGGATTTGGCATCAGGCCGAAAAATGTTGCGGCTTCTCAAAGTGCTACTCCTGGCCTCGATCTATCTCCACAATCTGATTGGTTTTGATCCATTCTGCTTTGTTTTCTCTTGGTCTGTAGGTTGTGTCAGGATTAGGGGCTGCGCATGGACACCTCCAGGCGAGTTTCATGCCGCTCCATGCCTCCAAGGGAAGTTGATGCAGGTGGATCGCAAAATCCAAACCCCGGCCTCGCAACAAAGAGGATAAAGCACCGATCACACTTTAAATATTGTCAAATAGTGCTTTTCGATAGTACTCAAATAGTGCTTTTCCTATGTGTCACTTTTGATAGTATGTCAGATTTTTTTCTCCTTAGGCTTCCACTGAAATTTTGCACTAAAATTCAAGAACTGCCTTACTGGACCTGTCTTAGATATTTTTCTTAAGTCTGAACTGAAAATTTTGTACTGCTCCCTTTGGTAAATTTAAGAACTATCTTGCTAAAGTTTTATTATGGTGCCAAAGAGTTAACATGTAGCCATTTTACAGAAAATGCATGTTCGATGCTCCAAAGATACCAAAGAGGAAACAGTCAATCAAAAGACAATGAGTGTTGTACTACATGTTGATCAATAAAAATTCAGAATGAATCTAGAGCCGTATTGCATTGGCACAAGTAATCCTTGATACCAAACACAAGCAAATAATGGAGTTTTGACTTCAGCTTATTATGCTGGAGATGACTTATTTTCCGTTTTTACTATTGTCGTTCACCAAGGTCTCTTAACAACCACTTTACTGAGGTCAACGGTAGAAGACTCATATGAAATTTTATTATTTCTTAGGTAAAATATATTATTTAGAGATACTTGTGCCATTTATAACTTTTTAAATATTCTGCATGTCTTAAATAGATAAGGGCAACAACACGTGCTTTTATGTTTTTGAGCAGCTGTGTAGACCTTCTTTTCTAACTGCTCACATAGGGTCATTTTCAGCTCTAGATAGAAATTATGCTACATACTTGGATACACACATACACATGCAAATTGTACTTCATTTTTTCAACCAAAAAATCAGAAGCAGTAAAACTTCCCATCAATTTCTGACAATAGATACAACCCATGTGACTTTTTAATAATCATATTTCAACCCTGCATAATGGTACTAATCATGTACTACATTCTTACTGTACCTATATTCGTACACAATTAGATCATGTCATCAAACACGGACAAGGCGCGGCACGCGCGTCATCATGGTCTAGTGCCACATATAATTTGTTAACATCCATGGTAATATCGTGACACTGGAAAATGTTTCAAACACGTTTGCATTATATTTCCATGAAACAACAAAAATATTTCCATCAATCAGAAAAAGGTTGCATTATTTGAGTTCCAATATGATGCTTCCATGCTGTGTGAGAAATGTCGCATAAATCTACCTACTTTGTTTCGTTCGCATGGGGGAAATGCTTTCGTCAAAACAGCTACAAACCATGGATCAGTTCCCTATAAATTTGGAAAAAATTATTATTTTGTCATACATGCTATAAACAAATCGAAACATATTCTGGCATACTCCGGACTAAGAGCAACTCTAGCAGACCCCGCATCCATCCGGCCCGCAAAACGTATTTGCAGTTTGTGGAAAAAAGGCTTTGCGGGTCGGCGCGCACGGCCGCGGATGCAGACCCCGCAAAGCCGACCCGTAAAAAAACATATTCCGCTAATATGTTTTTTTACGGGTCGGCTTTGCGAGGTCTGATCTGGCGCAGCTCCTCCGGGCCCGGAAAAGCTAAATTTGCACTTTGATTTGATCCGACATAATGCATTTTTTGCTTTTTCAATAACATTGGATACATAAAACATCACCAAATCTTTGCTAGAATAGCAAGACCAAAGAAAACAAGAACCACATGTATGCATTTTAAAAGATTTCCAACTTCCATACCTGCTCCCACTAGTTGAAGCAAAATCTTCTCAATGCACTCGTTATTGATCTGCGGATTTTTGATCTTGCATTCTTCATTCTTCATCTTTGGTTCGGAAGAAGTAGACGTTGCTTCCACTCTAGTTGCCCATGCAGCCGCATTATTGCTTTCTATTCTACTAAGGAGTGCATCAACATCTGTTAACTTTCTTTCTATCAATAAATCAATGTATTGGCCTTCCCAAAACCAAAATGAGCATCCGTCTTCCTACACAAAAGAATGGCCATGTTTGAAATGAGGATCCGCAATTGAACCAAAAGAATGAGCCATCAAAACGAGCTACCGCAAGTGCACGTACCCCGTCGTTTTCGCATTTGAAGAACACCCATCCGAGGTGCTTCGGCGTGGCTGAAGTAAGCCGCAGCACTATCTGCGTGCAGTCATCACACTGTATGAGCGGCAACCGCGAGCCACAAACCGCTGCGTGAACGCCGAGCCCGGTGGGCGGGAAGACGGATCTATGGCCGCAAATCGTCGGCGGCGCCGGGAGGGTGAACCCGTCCCTGGATGCGGTGATGTGCCCTTGCCGGGGCTGCAGAAGATGCTCCCGGACCACTCCATCGCTTGGCGCAGCCGCCGGCGGCCGGCAAAGCTAAATCCGACGGCCGCGCGAAGAAGGTCCACAGATCCGCAAATCCGGCGGCCCGCCGGCGCAGGGAGGGGGAGAGATGGGAGGCCTCGTGAGTGCGGCGGCCTTTCGGTGAGCTCCCGCCGGCTACTGTCGCCAGAATCTTGGGCGGCGGGGTGGCGGCGGCACGAGGGGGAGAGGGAAGGTGGTTGGTGGGGGGAATGGCGGGCTGAAATGTCCCCCCACCAACCGCTTCCGCTTATATGCAGGGCACCGCAGCGGCGAGGGGAAAACCCGCGAATAAGCGGGTCGGGGCCGAGATTTTGCTGTGATGTCTACTACACAACCTTCTTCTTGTAGACGTTGTTGGGCCTGCAAGTGCACATGTTTGTAGGACAGTAGCAAATTTTCCTCAAGTGGATGACCTAAGGTTTATCAATCTGTGGGAGGTGTAGGATGAAGATTGTCTCTCTCAAACAACCCTGCAACCAAATAACAAAGAGTCTCTTGTGTCCCCAACACACCCAATACAATGGTAAATTGTATAGGTGCACTAGTTCGGCGAAGAGATGGTGATACAAGTGTAATATGGATAGTGGATACGAGTATTTGTAATCTGAAATTATAAAAACAGCAAGATAACTAATGATAAAAGTGAGCGTAACGGTATTGCAATGATAGGAAACAAGGCATAGGGTTCATACTTTCGCTAGTGCAAGTTCTCTCAATAATAATAACATAGATAGATCCTATAATAATCCCTCAACATGCAACAAAGAGTCACTCCAAAGCCACTAATAGCGGAGAACAAACGAAGAGATTATGGTAGGGTACGAAACCACCTCAAAGTTATTCTTTCGGATCGATCTATTCAAGAGTTCGTACTAGAATAACACCTTAAGACACAAATCAACCAAAACCCTAATGTCACCTAGATACTCCATTGTCACCTCAAGTATCCGTGGGCATGATTATACGATATGCATCACACAATCTCAGATTCATCTAACCAACACAAAGTACTTCAAAGAGTGCCGCAAAATTTCTACCGGAGAGTCAAGAAAATATGTGCCAACCCCTATGCATAGGTTCATGGGCGGAACCCGCAAGTTGGTCACCAAAACATACATCAAGTGGCACGTGATATCCCATTGTCACCACAAATAAATACGGCAAGACATACATCAAGTGTTCTCAAATCAAAAGACTCAATCCGATAAGATAACTTCGAAGGGGAAACTCAATTCATCACAAGAGAGTAGAGGGGGAGAAACATCATAAGATCCAACTATAATAGCAAAGCTCGCGATACATCAAGATCGTGCCATAGAGAGAACACGAGAGAGAGAGATCAAACACATAGCTACTGGTACATACCCTCAGCCCCAAGGGTGAACTACTCCCTCCCCGTCATGGATAGCATCGGGATGATGAAGATGGCCACCGGTGGTGGATTCCCCCTCCGACAGGGTGCCGGAATGGGCTCCCGAGAGGTTTTTAGTGGCTACAGAGGCTTGCGGGGGCGGAACTCCCGATCTATCTTCGTTGTGGGTGTTTTTAGGGTACGTGGAACTATATAGGCGAAAGAAGTCAGTCGGGAGGTGCTCAAGGGGCCCACGAGACAGGGGGGCGCGCCTAGTAGCGGGAGGGCGCGCCCCCTATCTCCTGGCCTCCTCGAGGATCTTCTGAC
The DNA here is from genome assembly GCF_018294505.1 of Triticum aestivum. Lineage (NCBI taxonomy): Eukaryota > Viridiplantae > Streptophyta > Magnoliopsida > Poales > Poaceae > Triticum > Triticum aestivum. The sequence goes on from NC_057798.1 coordinate 348,916,019, forward strand.
GTGAACTCCAAGTCTCCAGGATCATATTCTTCCCAAAAATCACGCTGTCGAAGGTTTCATTCCGTTTGGACTCCGTTTGATATTCCTTTTCTTCGAAATACTGAAACAGGCAATAAAACAGGAATATGGTTTGGGCCTTCGGTTAATAGGTTAGTCCCAAAAGTAATATAAAAGTGAGTAATAAAGCCCGTAATCATTCAAAACAGATAATAAAATAGCATGAATGCTTCATAAATTATAGATACGTTGGAGATGTATCAGCATCCCCAAGCTTAATTCCTACTCGTCCTCGAGTAGGTAAATGATAAAAGAAAGAATTTATGAAGTGTGAATGCTAGAAGGTGCACGAGTTTGATCAATGATAATTTCAATCACCTTTTCTAGCATGATAATATGTCATAACAGTAGTTCATCTCATAGAACTTCTCACGATAAAGTAACAAGCAATTCACATGTTAAAGCATAGACCATAAACTTTCTTGAAAACTAGCAAACTTCATTCTTAGTCATCAAACAATTGCAATTCATCTTATTTTCAGGAATAGCAAACTCCACATACTCAACTATCATATGGTCTTCTACAATGGCTAACACTCACGCAATACTAATGGTTATGGAGTTTCAATCGGACACTGAGAAAGATAGGGGCTTATACTGTTGCCTCCCAACGTATTCACCTTTGGGTGATGTCAACAATAATAGTTCATGCTAACTTACATCCAATTGGATATATATATATCAGGATCTTCCCAACACAAGGTGCTTGCCAAAGGATAAAATGAAAAAGGGAAAGGTGAAGACCACCTTGACTCTTGCATAAAAGTAAAAGACATAAAGTAAAAGATAGGCCCTTCGCAAAGGGAAACAGAGGTTGTCATGCGCTTTTAGGGTTGGATGCAAAAAATCTTAATGCGAATGAACGTCACTTTATAATGCCACTTGTATATGGACCTTTATTATGCAGTCTGTCGCTTTTATTGCTTCCATAACAAGATCGTATAAAGCTATTTTCTTCACACCAAAAGATCATACATATTTAGAGAGCAATTTTTATTGCTTGCACCGATGACAACTTACTTGAAGGATCTTACTCAATCCATAGGTAGGTATGGTGGACTCTCATGGCAAAACTGGGTTTAAGGATAATTGGAAGCACACGTAGTATCTCTACTTGGTGCAAGGAAGTTTGGCTAGCATGAGGGGAAAGGCAAGCTCAACATGTTTGAATGATCCATGACAATATACTTTAACTGAGATGTCGGAAAACATAACCCATTATGTTGTCTTCCTTGTCCAACATCAACTCTTTAGCATTTCATACTTAATGAGTTCTCCCAATTATAAAAGATGTCTAGGATAGTGTATTTATATGTGAAATCTCTCTTCCTTCAATATTCTTTCATGAATTGTTCAAATGACCAATACAAAGCTTGCTAACCTTCAATAAATTTACAACCTCTACTTCTTAGATGTGAAATCATTACTCCCCATGGGATAAGCAAATGAGACATATATAATTTCAAATTTATGACAATCAACTCATTCAACAATTTACTCATAGGATATAAGTGAAGCACACGAGTAAATGACAAACTACTCCAAAAAGATATAAGTGAAGATCAATGAGTAGCTAAATAGTTATGTAACTATGTGAAGACTCCCTCTCATTAAAGAATTTCAGATGTTGGTATTTTATTCAAACAGAAAGCAAAACAAAATAAAATGACATTGCAAGGATAGCACAACTCATGTGAAGAAGCAAAAACTTAGGCTCAACCGATACTAACCGATAATTGTTGAAGAAGAAAGGTGGGATGCCTACTGGGGCATCCCCAAGCTTAGATGCTTGAGACTTCTTGAAATATTATCTTGGGGTGTCTTGGGCATCCCCAAGCTTCAACTTTTGTGTCTCCTTAATTCCTCTCATATGATGGTTTCTCTTCTTTTTATCAAAGGTTTCATCCACAACAAACTCAACAAGAACTCGCGAGATAGGTTAGTATAAACCAATGCAAAACCTTATCATTTTCTACTGTAACAAATCACTAAAATTATTATTCAACATTGCATACTAAATGCCTCTGCATATTTAATACTTCTATCCTCAAATAGAATCATTAAACAAGCAAGCATATGCAAACATAACAGCAATCTGTCAAAACAGTACAGTCTGTAAAGAATGCAAGAGTATCCATACTTCCCTAACTCCAGAAATTATGAAATAAAATTCCCGCTGTATTAAATTTATCAGAGCTCATTATGCAAAAAGTTTCAACATTATACCATTCTCTGACTTTTCTAGGGAATTTTTTCAACAGCGGTAAACTTTCTGTTTTCAAACAGCAACATGTATACTAGCAAAATAAGCATGGTAAAGGCTATCCTTGGCATTTTTATTGAAAATAAAGATGCAAAACATTATTCTAAATAACAGCAAGCAAATACTAACAAAATAAAATGACGCTCCAAATAAAACACATATCATGTGGCGAACAAAAATATAGCTCCAAGTAAAGTTACCGATGAACGAAGAGGAAAGAGGGGATGCCATCCGGAGCATCCCCAAGCTTAGGCTCTTGGTTGTCCTTTGAATATTACCTTGGGGTGCCTTGGGCATCCCCAAGCTTAGGCTCTTGCCACTCCTTATTCCATAGTCCATCGAATCCTTACTCAAAACTTGAAAACTCCACAACACAAAACTCAACAGAAAACTCATAAGCTCCGTTAGTATAAGAAAAAACCAGCACATAAGTACTGTAATGAACTCATTCTAAATTCATATTGGTGTAGTATCTACTGTACTCTGATACGTCCCCAACGTATCTATAATTTTTGATTGTTCCATGCTATTATATTACCCCTTTTGGATATTTATGGGCTTTATTTTATACATTTATATCATTTTTGGGACTAACCTACTAACCGGAGGCCCAGCCCGTATTGCTGTTTTTTTTGCCTATTTCAGTATTTTGAAGAAAAGGAATATCAAACGGAGTCCAAACAGAATGAAACCTTCGGGAGCGTGATTTTTGGAACGAACGTGATCCAGAGGACTTGGAGTGCAAGTCAAGAAGCAGCTGAGGCTCCCACGAGATAGGAGGGCGCCCCCCCCCCTATAGGGCGCCCCCTGTCTCGTGGGCCCCTCGGGCGTCCACCGACGTACTTTTTCCTCCTATATAAGCCTACGTACCCCGAAAACATCCAGTGAGCAACCGAAACACAATTTCCACCGCTGTAACCTTCTGTATCCGCGAGATCCCATCTTGGAGCCTTCGCTGGTGTTCTGTCGGAGGGGGAATCGACCACGGAGGGCTTCTACATCAACACCCTTGCCCCTCCGATGAGTTGTGAGTAGTTTACCACAGACCTTTGGGTCCATAGTTATTAGCTAGATGGCTTCTCTCTTTTTGGATCTCAATACAATGTTCTCCCCCTCTCTTGTGGAGATCTATTCGATGTAAACTCTTTTTGCAGTGTGTTTGTCGAGACCCGATGAATGTGGGTTTATGATCAAGTTTATCTATGAATAATATTTGAATCTTCTCTGAATTCTTTTATGTATGATTGAGTTATCTTTGCAAGTCTCTTCGAATTATCAGTTTGGTTTGGCCTACTAGATTGATCTTTCTTGCCATGGGAGAAGTGCTTAGCTTTGGGTTCAATCTTGCGGTGTCCTTACCCAGTGATAGAAAGGGTTGCAAGGCACGTATTGTATTGTTGCCATCGAGGATAACAAGATGGGGTTTATATCATATTGCTTGAGTTTATCCCTCTACATCATGTCATCTTGCTTAATGCGTTACTTTGTTCTTATGAACGTAATACTCTAGATGCAGGCAGGAGTCGGTCGATGTGTGGAGTAATAGTAGTAGATGCAGGCAGGAGTCGGTCTACTTGTCACGGACGTGATGTCTATATACATGATCATGCCTAGATAATCTCATAATTATTCGCTTTTCTATAAATTGCTCGACAGTAATTTGTTCACCCACCGTAATACTTATGCTATCTTGAGAGAAGCCACTAGTAAAACCTATGGCCCCCGGGTCTATCTCTTATCATATTTGCTTCCAATCTACTTTTATTTTCATCTTTACTTTTTGCATCTATATTATAAAACACCAAAAATATATTTATCTTATCATACTATCTCTATTAGATCTCACTTTCGCAAGTGGCCGTGAAGGGATTGACAACCCCTTTATTGTGTTGGTTGCGAGTTCTTTGTTTGTTTGTGTAGGTGCGTGGGACTTTTGAGGAGCCTCCTACTGGATTGATACCTTGGTTCTCAAAAACTAAGGGAAATACTTACGCTACTATTGCTACATCACCCTTTCCTCTTCAAGGAAAACCAACTCAAGCTCAATACGTAGCATACTCCAACTTATCTATGGTTCATACCCTCCGATACTACTCATAGATTCATCAAAATAATCAAACAACACATAGAAAACAGAATCTGTTAAAAATAGAACAGTCTGTAGTAATATGTATCAAACGTATACTTCTAGAACTCCAAAAATTCTACCAAATTAGGAAGTCCTAAGTAATTTGTGTACCAATCCAGAGCAAAAATAATCAGATCAATAGCACGTTTCTGTGAATTAACAAAACTAATTTACTGGGTGCAAAAGTTTCTGATTTTTAGCAGGATCAACACAACTATCACCGTAAGCTATCCTAAAGGTCTTCAACTTGGCACTTTATTGAAACAAAATCTATAAAACATGATTACTACAGTAGAATAATCATATGGACACACAAAAACAGTAAGGATAAATATTGGGTTGTCTCCCAACAAGCACTTTTTTAATGTCTTTCTAGCTAGGCATGATGATGACAATGATGCTCACATAAAAGATAAGAATTGAAACATAATGGGAGCATCATGAAGCAAATGACTAGCACATTTAAGCCTAACCCACTTCCTATGCATAGGGATTTTGTGAGCAAACAACTTAATGGAACAATAATCAACTAGCATAGGAAGGCAAAACAAGCATAAGTTCAAAACTTGAAGCACATAGAGAGGAAACTTGACATTATTGCAATTCCTACAAGCATATGTTCCTCCCTCATAATAATTTTCAGTAGCATCATGAATAAATTCAACAATATAACCAGCACCTAAAGCATTCTTTTCATGATGTACAAGCATAAAAAATTTACTACTCTCCACATAAGCAAAATTCTTCTCATTCGGAATAGTGGGAGTATCATAAGAGACTTGAACACTAAAAGTTGTTTCCACATTAAAAGGGTAATGTTCAGAAAAAGGGTAATCATAATAATGACAAGTTTTAGAAATATAATCATCACTACTTTTTATAGCATAAGTTTCAACACAATAATCATCATAAGTAGCAACTTCGTTCTCATCATAATCGATTGAAACCTCTCCCAAGATAGTGGAATCACTAAATAAAGTCGACACTCTTCCAAATCCACTTTCATATTCATCACAATAAGATTAAATATCTTCCAAAATAGTGGGATAACTACTTCCTGAAGTTTATACTCTTCCAAACCCACTTTCATCAATATAATCATCATAGGTAGGAGGCATTCTATCATCATAACAACTTTGCATATCAAAACTTGGGATGCTAAAAATATCATCTTCATTAGACGTAGCATCCCGAAGCTTGGGACAAACATTAATTTCAGCAATTATATTCTCAAATATTTCATCCTCATCAAACATATCTTCCCCAAGCTTGGGCCCTTTCATATCATAAGCATAATCACTCTCATCATTAAAAAATATGGATAGCACCAATAGTATAGCAATTATCATCATCACAATGAGTAGTAGGAGCAACATCATTTGGGAGGGATACCTTTCTACCTTGGTTTCTCCTTCTTTTCTTTTTCTTCTTCACATTATGTGTGGGTTCAACCTTCCTCTTTGAGCTCCTTATTGACGAGATTCGTTGAATAGAAAGCTCCTCCTCGTTACCTGATTCATCATAAGAAATAATAGGAGGATATTGGGAAGTCTCTTCCCTTTCATTAGTATTCTCATCATCTTCTATTTGCTTTCTTTTCTTTAGGTAATTGGCAATATAAGGATTTTCAATGCAATTCTCCGCACAAAACATATAAATCTTTTCTAGATCAATATCAAGGAAATGCTCAAGATTAAATTCTGGAATATGCTTAGTTAAACGTTTCAACTCTTCATAACCCAAAAGCAAACTAAGTTCATTATAATGTGCAAGGGAGATCAAATCATCACAATTTTGGACACGATTCGATCATGAAACAATTTGCATCGGAGATGTATATGACCATGTTCATTGCAAAGTTCACAAGTACGGCAAAGGAAATTTAAATTTTCAGCACTCACATTTAGCCTTTATTGAAACCATTTAGTTTCTAAATGCTTATGTCTCTTGCAATATATATATATTCTCTATTTGGTGTGTTCATGCAAACATGCACTCCACAAAAGTTGACATGCTTATAAGAGATATTTTCATCATGACTAGAGCAATCATCATTAGTACTATGGATATTCAAGGAGTTCATACTAACAACATTGCAATCATGCTCATCATTCAAAGATTTAGTACCAAGCATTTTAATGCATTCTTCTTCTAGCACTTGAGCACAATTTTCCTTTCCATCTAACTCACGAAAGATATTAAAAAGACGAAGCGTATGAGACAAACTTAACTCCATTTTTTTGTAGTTTTCTTTTATAAACTAAACTAGTGATAAAACAAGAAACAAAAAGATTCGATTGGAAGATCTAAAGATATATACCTTCAAGCACTCACCTCCCCGGCAACGGTGCCAGAAAAGAGCTTAGTTGACGGGGCGTGAGTGCCGCTTACCTAGCCTCACCGGCAACAGCGCCAGAAAAGAGCTTGATGTCTACTACACAACCTTCTTCTTGTAGACGTTGTTGGGCCTGCAAGTGCACAGGTTTGTAGGACAGTAGCAAATTTCCCTCAAGTGGATGACCTAAGGTTTATCAATCCGTGGGAGGCGTAGGATGAAGATGGTCTCTCTCAAACAACCCTGCAACCAAATAACAAAGAGTCTCTTGTGTCCCCAACACACCCAATACAATGGTAAATTGTATAGGTGCACTAGTTCGGCGAAGAGATGGTGATACAAGTGTAATATGGATAGTGGATACGAGTATTTGTAATCTGAAATTATAAAAACAGCAAGGTAACTAATGATAAAAGTGAGCGTAAATGGTATTGCAATGATAGGAAACAAGGCATAGGGTTCATACTTTCACTAGTGCAAGTTCTCTCAATAATAATAACATAGATAGATCATATAATAATCCCTCAACATGCAACAAAGAGTCACTCCAAAGCCACTAATAGCGGAGAACAAACGAAGAGATTATGGTAGGGTACGAAACCACCTCAAGGTTATTCTTTCGAATCGATCTATTCAAGAGTTCGTACTAGAATAACACCTTAAGACACAAATCAACAAAACCCTAATGTCACCTAGATACTCCATTGTCACCTCAAGTATCCATGGGCATGATTATATGATATGCATCACACAATCTCAGATTCACCCAACCAACACAAAGTACTTCAAGGAGTGCCCCAAAGTTTCTACCGGAGAGTCAAGAAAACGTGTGCCAACCCCTATGCATAGGTTCATGGGCGGAACCCGCAAGTTGGTGACCAAAACATACATCAAGTGGCACATGATATCCCATTATCACCACAGATAAACACGGCAAGACATACATCAAGTGTTCTCAAATCAAAAGACTTAATCCGATAAGCTAACTTCAAAGGGGAAACTCAATTCATCACAAGAGAGTAGATGGGGAGAAACATCATAAGATCCAACTATAATAGCAAAGCTTGCGATACATCAAGATCGTGCCATAGAGAGAACACGAGAGAGAGAGAGAGAGAGAGAGAGAGAGAGATCAAACACATAGCTACTGGTACCACTAGTAGAAAAGGGGGCATTTGCCCCGGTTCGTAAGGGCCTTTAGTCCCGGTTCGTGAACCGGGACTAATGGGTCGTTACTAATACCTCACCCCTTTAGTCCCGGTTCTAACACGAACCGGGACAGATGGGCCTCCACGTGGCCGGTGCGCCAAGCCCAGGCAGGGGGGCCTTTGGTCCCTATTGGTGTCACCAACCGGGACCAAAAGGCATCCACGCGTCAGCATTTCAGTGGCTGGGGTTTTTGTTTTTTTTGAAGGGAGGGGTGGGGGTTGGGGGTTTTGGGGGGTTAATTTAGGTGTTTCATATATTGTGTTAGCTAGCTAATTAATAGAGAGAAGTGTCCTCTCTTATGTCCGTGCTTGGTCGACGCTACGTACTATACATAGAGAGGCCCTCGACACGCTAGCTAGTAAGAAAATGAAGGGAACCATTAAGTACAGAAGTTCGTCATGCATACCGAGAGAAGTGATCGATCGACCTCTCCTTCTCCGAGAGATTGGTCGAACAACAAGTTCTCATATTATCTATCCGACGCTACTGGCTACATACATATACAATATGTAAGATCTCTTAATTACAATCCCCTAGCAATTGAAATCAACTTCCACATGGTATTCTCCGGCTTTATTGATGACGTGGTCAAGAAAGAATCCCGCCAATTCCTCTTGAATTGCTTTCATGCGATCTTGTTCGAGGAGTTCATTCCGCATCTGCCACGTCTAATTTGAAGAAGGGGGTTAATTAATACATATATATGAATGAAACTCAACAGAAATGATGGTGTAATAAAATGAAATTGTGAATATTATTGCTTACGCACTTCATATTGTCTTTTAGAGTAGCCTGCTTATTTTTCAAAGTCACGTTGTAGATGAACTCGCATACGTGGTATCCACAGAAATCATTCCCTTGTTCCTGCCACAAGCACTTTACGAGAAATAGAGGTCAATCAAACTGATAATGAATCATTATAAATGGCATTGATGAAAGTATAGCTATAGAATCAACGGGAGATGCGCGCAACTAGCTAGCCAGTAGTACTTACTTTCGGGTATGTATATCGCAGCTCCTTTGGCAGTCCCGGGGCTTCTGCGGTAAACTATTTCCAAACCCTGCAAGACAAAGAAAATAATTATTATTACTTGAGATATCAGGAAATGAACAAAAATTTGCCGATATGGTGTGATAATGATCGATTGAACTTACTAGTTGAGCAATTCAGTCATGTCCGCATAGGTTTTGGGATCTTTTCGTCTCGAGTCTAAGACGGTTACTAGTCCCCGCTCAAGCTTAATCTCCAGAAGAACATAGTGGTAGCTGCGCACGCATGCATAACTCATCAATTACATTACTATAACCTCGCTCGAGTAATAAGGGAAACCGAATATGCACACGACAGTAACACTCACTTGAAGTTGTAAGGAAAGAGTATGGTATCTTTGTTTTGATTTTTGATCAATGATTGTAGCAAGTTGGCCTCGGCCTCTTCGGCGTGCTTTTTAACCTGCATATCATCTATGATATTTGTGTTAATGAACCCAATATCATACATTTCTTGTTTTCTGCACTCGACGATCTTCAATCTGCATAATATATTGAGGATAATTAATTATAAATACATGCAATGAAAGAGCCGAGCTATATATAGAGACTTGATGACAAAAATAGTACTTACAGACAGTAGCAAAAGACCGTTAATTTATCGAGGGCCTTTTGATTGAAGAACGCGAAGAACTCAAATGGAACATCCAACAGATCAGTTCCAACGAGGTCGTGCTCCTCTTTAATGTTCAGATACAAACTATTCGTCCCCCCAGACTCTCTGCAGGTTTTCATGTACCAATTATGGAATCTTCGCATCATCATTGTTAGAGATTTTTCATCTTTGACGAGAGGCTTCCCGTACTCGTATCTGTGTTCGTCCACCTCCATGAAATCAGGAAGTTGATCGTCAGGCGGGTAATCTGATAGATTGCCATAACCGGCCACCATCCCCGGAGCATTAGCGACGATGTCGCCGCTAGACACATTGAGCGGGGGGCACGATTGATTTGCTTGTTCGCCGAGCTGGGCAATTTCTTTCGCAGCTGCTCGTTCTCTTGACCTTTGATGTCTGACAGTACTTCCCGACCGCTCCGCTTGGAGATATGTCTGTTCAGTAATGCGCTCATAGTTGGTTCTCGGCGGAGACTTTGCCGGTTTCCTCAGGGCATTGAGAGTGTGCTTTGCTTTCACCGGATCTACCTTCTCCTCCGGAGGCGGATGTCTCTTTGTTTTCACCCCTTCAAAGAGGTCCTTCACGTGGGTCTGTATGATCGTCGCGTTTTCCTCCTCGGTCCTCTCGTACGGTAACTTCTCTAGAGGCTTGAGAGGTGGATCGTATCTGTATTGCCTCCCGCCTCTGGATGTACTGGTAGACGCCAGAGCAGACGGAGCGGTTGCGGCGTCTGTCTTCTTTCGTGCTTGCTTACGAGGCGGAGGAGAAGGACTACGACACGCCGGAGCAGCCGGGGCGGCGGAGGGTCTCTTCCGCCCTTGCTGGCGAGGCGGAGAAGGAGGAGGCTGCTGGCTGCTCGGACGCGTCGGCGCAGGCGGAGAAGGAGGCGGAGTGCCGCCACGCGCCGGAGAAGGAGGCCCAGTGCCCTGATCGTCACTTGCCGGAGGAGGGGGCGGTGGAGGAGGCGGAGTGCCCTGACTCACCGGAGGAGGAGGAGGAGGCGGAGGCGTCCAGTTTGGAAGGTTGATGAGCTCCTTCCGCCACAAGCATGGAGTCTTCAGAGCAGAACCTAGCCTAGTCTCCCCTTCACCGGTAGGGTGGTCAAGCTGGAGGTCCTCAAATCCCTCTGTTATTTCATCCACCATCACCCTAGCATATCCTTCTGGAATCGGGCGGGAGTGAAAAGTTGCGCCGGGTTCAGTAGGATAAACAGAGCCAACAGCCGCCTTGACCGTCAAGTTCATCCATCGCGTTATAATGTGGCAATTTTGAGACTCCGTGATAGCATCCGTGGGATAGCTGGCAGGAGCCGTCAAGACATGCTCCGGCTGAAGCAGCTTGGTGGAAGCCACGCTGCTTCTCCGCTGAGATGGCGGGGTAGCTTCGGGGGAAGCTTCAGCAGGTCGTTTGCTGCGATCTGCTTCTCGTTCCTCTAGCCCCATTACCCTTTCGTGCAGCGCCTGTAGTTGGCCCTGCTCCAGTTTCTTCCTCCTCTCCTGGGTTTTGTAACCCCATGCGTCTGGAAAATCAACCTTCAACGGAATGGAGTCTGGCATGCCTCATGTCCGTCCAGGGTGCTCAGGATTCCCGAGGGCCATTGTGATCTCGTCCTTCTCCCTGTCTGGAACGAGCGTCCCTTGCTGCGCTGCATCGATATAGTGCCGAAGCTTGGTGACTAGTTGATAGAGGCGGGGTGTCCCGATCTTTCGATGAGATGATAACTATCGATTTGGTGAATATGACTTTGATGATCCGACTACAAACGTGCACGACGTTGCGCCTTAGCAATCGCTAAACCAACTCCGAGAGGTTATTGACCACGCCGAAGCACAATCAACCTGACCACGAAGGTTTATTCCTGCAAGCAATCGAAGAACAAGCAAGAATATGATAAAGCAATCTAAATATTGTGAATATAGATGAAGTATTGATAAAGGTGGGGATCCGGAAGCGGTCTTGGTCTCGTCGTTGGACACAAACGAAGTACACGAAGTTGCAATGGCTAACTTTTAACTAAACAAATCCCAAGCGAAAAGCTACTAGATGGATCTACTTATATAGGATCAAGGGGTGGCGGCCTAGGAGGTGGGAGGACGTCCCAAGGCAGCCTAAAACTAACCCTAGGTCGTACAAGGCCAATGGGCCCAAGTGGAGGTGATGCAACACCTTTGGACTTGTTGTTTGACTCGGATTCTGCTGCAGCGTCTGATTGTTTCGTCTATATCTCAATGCTTCGGATGAATTTGAAGGTCAATCCAATTGGGCTGGAAAGAGCACAAAATCTATAATCCAACAAAAAAAGAATCACCCAATTCGGAGTCCGTATGAAAAAGTTGTTGGCGTTTTGAGACAGGTATGTCTGTGCAGTCCGAATCTGAATCCAGAACGTGAGAGACTTGGAATCTATCTTCTCTTGGCCCAAAAGTGACGTGAGAGAACTTTTTGAACAGCACTTAAACATCTCTTTCTCCCTTATCTTCATATGTGAATTGTACAAATATCCCATACACCTGCAATTAGACAAAACACAAAAGTGTGTGAAGTATTTTTGTTCTGGATAACATAAATAGATTATTGAATAGTTTGCACTAGAAATCACCTCACAAATATGCATGTATGCAATATTTTTGGTCGTATCCAAGGTAGTCATGTCCTCATCACTAGTATTTTCAGTTGCTCGTCCGTCCAACGGCACTTCCCTGATACAGGGTCCAAGGTTCCGCCAGCACCGAAGAACCAAGTCCGGCAACGGTCTGGCCAGTTCATTGTCTCTGGTTTGATCCCTTTATCAAGCAGATCATTCTCAGCCTTGGACCACTTAGGCCGGGCTTTGAGGTAGCCACCTGACCCCGTGCGATGGTGAAACTGCTTCTTCGCATCATTTTGCTTGTTTGTCGCCGACATCTTCTTACTCTTTTCCGATGTCTTATGGGCCACAAATGCGGGCCAGTGATCTTTGATCTTCTCATATTTGCCGATGAATTTTGGTGTCTCTTCTTTGTCGACAAACTTGTTCAGCTCTTTCCTCCACCTCCTGAATAGGTTTGCCATCTTCTTAAGAGCACGAGACTTGATTAATTGCTCTTTAACTGGCTTCTCCGGATCCTCCTCTGGCGGTAGGGTGAAATTTGCCTTCAGCTGAGTCCAAAGATCATCTTTCTGCATATCATTGACATAAGACACCTCAGGGTCTTCCTCCTTAGGCTTATACCATTGTTGGATGCTGATCGGGATCTTGTCCCTAACAAGAACCCCGCACTGAGCAGAAAATGTGTTCTTTGTCCGGATGGGTTCAATCGGTTCGCCGTCGGGCGCGATTGCTGTGATCTCAAACCTTTCATTCGAGCTCAACTTTTTCTTCGGGCCTTGTCTCCTTACCGAAGTTGTGCTCGATATACCTGGCCGGACTCGGTTCGGTCACCGGAGCAGTCAACACGGTCTCCTTCTTGTACCTTCATTGGGTCACCGGACCCATCATGAACATAGCCATCTTCTTGTACCGGCATTAATGGGCCGGAGCCATCATGAACATAGCCCTTTTCTTCACCCAGTCCTTCTGACCATCGGTGTCGTTGAGAAATGACGCAACGACATCACTTCCTTGTGCGATTATGTCCCCCAACATCGCTTCTGTTGCTTCGTCTCGGGAGTGCTCCATAGTTTCTACAAATATTTACAACATGTCAATTATTATTCAAACATGGTACATATGGATATATATTAGTGGCAAACGTAGAACTAGCTAGCTAATCACAATAAGGAATCATGTTAGTGGCCTCGACGCTGCTTCTCTAGGGTTTGGGGTGGCCTTGACACAACGCTTCAAGGGTTTGGGGTGGCCTCGACGACAACGCTTTTTTAACTTGGTAAATTTGGGTGGCCTCGAGAGAGTTAATTTGTCGGGTAGGGGCGTGGCGGGAGGGGGTAGGAGACCAACATCGTTTTCTCTCTAGGGTTTGGGTGTCCTCGAGAGTTTTGGTCTCCTCTATTCCTTTCTTCTTCTCCTCTATTCCTTTCTTCATCTCCTCTTCTTTTTCTTCTTTTTGCCTCTTCTTATTTATTTCTCCTCTTCTTCCTTTCCTCTTCTTCTCCTTTCTTCCTCTTCTTATTTTCCTTTTTCCTCTCCTTCTTTTTCTTCTTCTTCTTCCTTCTTCCTTCTTCCTCTTTTCTTCCTTTTCCTTATTTTACTTTTTCCTCTACACTAACCTAAAATGCACTAACCTAAAATGGATATCTACTAACAACCTAAATAAAAAATTAATACATATATGAAAAAATATATATAAACAAAAAAATGATATGAACATTATATTCATACATACATAGCCACATCCATTCATCATATAGCTACCACATACATATATACATTATATATATGAAAAAATGCAATGAACAAAAAAAATACACTTATGAAAAAAATACTATGAACATGTACACATATACACACATACAAACACATATACACAAAAAAATACAAAAAAATGCTATGAAAAATATAGGGCAGGG